>NW_028278711.1:0-282412 GCF_059751315.1 Micrasema longulum | reverse complement strand
TAAATTTATGAACACACACTGTTTATATGTGTTTATATTTTTTTCCTATTTTTAAAACACATATATCCAAGTAAATGGCTATTCTTTAATTTTAATTGTATTATTTTACTCTATTTTCTTACTTTTCAAAAAAAAAAATTCTTTAAACCAATTTTATCTGGTTTTGTTGAGTTTTTTTTCTTCTTAATAATATTTTTCAAAGCATCAAAAACAAAATATAATATGTTCATTATTTTATACGTATACAATATTATGTCTGTACTCTTTAACTTGATTATTAATTAAAACTAATGTCTGAGCACCCGATGACAAACTATTATTGAACAGTTTATCGGGACAAAATATATTTTGATACTTTGTTTTCATTATAATGTATTAATATTGTAATAATGTGTATATTTTTTTGAATAAAGACTGAAAAATAAAAAAAATATCACTATCAAAAAGAATCAAGTAATATTTTTTAATTGTTAAACTTTTAGATTTACTATTCGACCTTTCGTTATTTAGTTCATCGGGCAGTTTATTAAATTGGTATTTAAATATTTTTAATGTTACAAGATCTGTCAATTTTCACCTGTTCACAGATGCAACATTTTTACGCAAGCATGTTTTTCCACTGCGTGCAGAAAATCAATAAATACATACCATTTCATAACGCCGTTCAACCATTCTCCTATAGAAGATACTAGAAGCAATTCGGCAGCAGAAACTGAATTAAACATCGCCACGAGGGGGAAAGAACAAACCAACGCGAAATGGGGATTTGCCAGGTAATTTACGAGGTGAAAATACTTCGCATATCCCGCACAGCTAAAAAAGAATAAAAAAATACATACATAACACGCTTCTCACAAGTTAAAATGACCTTAATTAAAATTCAACGCGTCTGTTATACCTTTCTTGCAGACCGACTATCATCTCCACGCCTTTCGCGTACAAACAATCCATTTTACCAGGTTTTGAGCTGGATTTTACGGATTTATTTTGACTTTATTTGTACAGAAACTTAGGCAATCGGCGTCCCAACTGACAGATGTCAAAACACGAATAAAATTGTGAGTAGTGTTGCCAACTCTACAAAAGCAAAAGTCGCTGGAACTAGAAGTAGCTAGACAAAACAAAATATTTGGCTATTTTTTGTATTGAAAGCAAACGTATAAAGGTAAATCCATTTTATATACATTCAATAATTTAAATCATTTGAATAAATCTTTAGCATGTGGTGGTAAAGTATAATGTTTTTTTAAATTACAAATTAGAAACGTTAAATTTTAATTTATTTTTTTATAAAATCACTTTGTAAAGCACCATTGAGGTATTATATTACGAAAATGGCGCTGTATGCGTTATCCATAATATAATAAGGGCGGATATATTACCATAAGGCAATTTTTTCCTAGCAAACCCAGACTGTTCAGTTTGAGAAAATTAGAAGTGCATGGACATTGGATATATTTTAGACGCATAAATATACAATCTTACAATTTAAATAAATATCAAATGCCTGTATGTCCGCCCAATTTTTTTTGACATTTGTTCTACAAAATGTAGTGAAAAATAATATGATCATATCAGTACTATTCAAATTAAAATAAGTCCTCATTATTACAATGAAACACTGTCAAATAACTCTGTTTCAATAGAGAATTATCAACTTTTTTTGCACTTTAAAAGTAATAAAGGTCTATGAAAAACTGTGCAGCAAAAAAAATATTGTTTAATTTGTGATTTTGAATTCCCGCAAAAACCATCATTCCATTGGCCACGCCTCTAATATGTCACGATTCATGTTTACGAACTCCCTCTCTAAACACAAGTATCTACTTTATTAGAGAGGTAGAAACGTTATATATAAGATGTTCTGTATATTTACCTATTTTGTATTTCAAAAATGTATTTTGTAAAAAAAAAAATATTCAATAAAAAAAAATTAAAAAAATTGTTCCTGGTCATTCAAATTAGTTTAGAACATCATCACGAATCTTGACGTCACAACCATCAAGGCCAAACATGTCATGTTTTTCTAGTAACGTAGTAAAAAAAAAAGAAAATGTTTCTCCACAATATCCGTATTGATTTTGAATATACAACTAATTCTTCCTTACCCATTATATATATTTTTATAGGTATTTGCAGTACGTGATATTTCCCTATTCAGATGCCAGTAGGTCCACGTGGATATTTATAAGCCAATCAGAGTCGAGCAGTCAGCCGTTACGGCGGCCATTACCGTTTTGACAGTGTTGTGTGTTTGATGCAGGTTGTAATTTTAATTAATTTTACTAAGCTCAAAACAATATAAATTAGCTCTAATTTGGAAAACTTTGACCCTAATAAAGCCAGAAAAGGATCAATATAAAGACACAGCGAAAGAAAGACGAGAAAAAGCAGAAATTGTAAGTGAACGACTTTACTATGATTATTGTTATTTAAAAGTTAGGGCAATAGTCCAGAAACCGCATACGCACATCAAACAGAAGGCGACTAAACTACTCATAAATGAGTAGGTTTACGTTTTGACCCATTAGTTTCATTGTAGACGTCGCTCAGTACGCAACTCCTGATTTGAATTCAACTATGCCGTGTTGTGTCCTTTTAAAGTGTAGAAATACTGCTAGGATCTTAAAGAAACAGGATGCAATCGCATTTCATGTGTAATCAGCAAATGAATGTGTATGTAACAAATGCATTACTTAAAAATTGAATTATTTTTCCATCTGTCAAATTGTCAAAGAAACGAAATGGAGATGTCATTAGTGTTGCCAGGGTAGTAAATTTTTTTACCCTTTGCTCATCTAATGAGAGAACGAATTAAAATTTGATTTCGGATTAAACAACTCTATCGTGGACATTTGACCGACATTATCTTTAAAACATCAAATATTATTTAACATGATATAAAAATATCAATTTTATGTAAAATAAAATTTGTTTTATATTTTAAGTTAAAAGTTCATTTATTCAATTACTCTTGTAAAATGACCCTATATTTATCTACTCTGTTGTGTCAATAAATATTTCCGCGTGCACAATAAAATTTTAGAGAAATTAACAGTTTGGTTTTTTTTACCTTACATTTGTGTTTCGATTATATTTTTTCCCATCGTGCAACTACGTGCATTACGCAGCGACATCACGAATGCGCGCGGCGAAAGTCACGGACACAGTCCGATGTATTCAAATATGATTCTACGCTCCTTCAGGACTATTCTCAATTCTATGGTTAGGGCTTTGTCAGGGATGAACTCCGCATTGGGTGATTCCATTCCGGGGTACCGGTTTTTGTTTTCAATTTTCTTTATTGTGATAATTGAGGGCAGGCCTGTGCCCTGTGCCCATCAGTGGAACGTTTACCTACACGTTAAATATTACTATAATATAATGAAATACATACATAGTACAGTCCATTAAAATAATGTTAACAATAAGTTTTATATAAATAATTCAAATATGCGTGCTTTCATGAGCAAAAATTGTATGTTTATTTTGTTTACTGATAGGCATTAACACGTCAAAGGATTATCAAACATTCGGCACCAAACAAAACGAAATCAAAACAGCAGTAAACGCACTCTATGTACTCATTCAGTAGATAATAATAGATAACTATTCAATTAACTTTAGCAGAATTGTAAGAAAGCTCAAGTTGATCAATAATTATGCTCAAGTTCCCATAATTTATGTTGCAAAATTTGACTTTAACAGCTGTTAAATAATTTTTAAGGTATTTAGCACCGAGTTTGCCCAAAAAACTACCTTGCAAATTTAACTACAACATTATGAAATGTATGTTACTTACAAGTAACGACCTCTTTTACTTTCATAAAAGGCTTTATGAAACCACCTTAAAAATGACTATCTTATATTGATCGTGGAGGTAAAAAACACCCAAAGAGAACCATAGGAAGCAGCTGCAAATTTAAATGCAGTTAAAAAAATTCTAGTCAGTCAGCGAGAAAAAATATTTTGTAATTTTTGGGAACTAAGCCACTATTGCCACACTTGTTATATCAAGGGAAATAGAAAAACGCCAAGGATATAAAGAAAGAGAAAGGCAAGCGATGTTTTTCACGTTATAGTAAAAGAGTAGGAGTTTGCCGTAAATATTTTATGAACACTTTTTGTATAAGCAGAACAAAATTGACCTGGCAGTAATCAAAATATCTTGAACCGGTACGATTACTACCCCAGATATGACAAAAACATGCGCCAAAAAATAAAGCTACTGCTGGTGCAACTGCATACGTTTTGCAGCACACAAAGTCATTCCCAAAATCTGAGAATCAATCCTCAAGGAGCAAAACTTCCAAGAATATCTACATCCCGGTTTAAATGTAATAAATATGTATAATGCATATACTAAGGTTACATACCTTATGACAGTAGGAATGCCTTGGAGTACGATTTATATTTGAAGACGTTTCACAATGAAAATATGTCTTTCAAACATCCATACAATGATACGTGTAACACATGCGACAGACTGAAAGTACAGATCAAAAGAAAGGATTTGTCAGAAGAAGATCTGCAGATATTAAGGCTCGAAAAGTTCCAACATGATGAAAAAGTTTTTGCCACATATGACTCGAAGAGACAAGATAAACGAGATGTCGCCCAAAGTAAGGGCAAAATTGTTGTTTAAGTTTTTTTTAAATTTAGGAAAAGTATAAAGTAAACCATCTTTAACAACAGGTGTGCGTGCTCACCGTTCATGCCTTAAATTCCAATGAAGTGTGTTGCTACATGTGATCGGAAATTGATGGTGGTCGAGGTTCCGATGAAATTGCCTTCATTATGCATGAAGACATCATGAAATTGGATGCTTCATGCAAGCGCCTTATATTATATTCAGACAATTGTGCTGGTCAGAATCACAATTTTACCATGCCTGTTATGTATATGGAGGCTTTGAAACAAATAATACATTTACAAGAAATAAATCATAAGTTTTTGGAGCCGGGGCGGGGCATACACGCATGGAATGTGGTTTTAAAATAAGAACCGTGCCTTTCACGAAAGGAAAAAAATGAAAGTCAGAGAAATGTTTTTTTTTTGTTTTTTTCTCGTATAAAGCTTTATCCACAAAAAAATAATTCAATATACCTTTTTCTTCTTCTTCTTCTGCCTTGTGTCCTCCACTGCTGGATATAGATCTCTTCCATTTTTCTCGGTCGGTTGCTACTTGCAGCCAATTTTGATCCCCTACAGCAGCTATGTCGTCGGACCATCTTTTTTGAGGTCTTCTGACATCTCGCTTATTCTCCCAAGGTCTCGTCTCGCAACATGTCCTGCCCATTGCCACTTCAGTCCTGCTACGCGATCCATAATATCAGTTATTCTGGTTCTGTTCCTAATTTCTTCATTTCTTTTTTTACATTCAATATACCTATGGAGACTCAAATTCGTAAATGGGCAAGGAGTGGACTGGACGAGGTGGATTTTCACTACTTTTTTGTATATGGGAGTTGCATTATTTTTTACCTTTTTTATTTTTTTTATTTTTAAGCCAATCAACAGGCTTAAGTAAGCCCTAATAAATTGGCATTAATGAGTAATACTTAATCTAAACATTCTTAAAATCTACTTAAATTAACAAAGTTTATATTTAACAAAAGGTATGTACGAGTATATAGCATAATCTGGGCGGAAAAGGCAAGTGTGACATCGCGAGTCAGAAGAGACAACACCGCTTGCTTCTTAAATGCCTGCCCTTGCTGTAGGAACACATCGACAGTACCGTTTAGTGAGATTTCGTTCACTGTTTTGAGGTCCTTGGCAGAGGGGAAAAGAATCCGGTGTTAGTTTTATAATTTCCCACTGCAAAGACAGGATTGGGACGCAAGTTACGGCGAGGTACATTAATGTTTATCTGAGCAAGGATATCATGGGCATAATATATTGCTTATAATATACAAGGTTTATATTTCAAAAAGAGGATTTTTCTGCAGTTAAATTACTTTTAATTTTAGCTAAGTTTTTGGGATCAGGAAGGATATATTAATGTGGGCTAATCAGGAACTTCTCAGCATTTGCTCACGTGGAGAGGAAACCACTTAAAACTCTTCAGGAGAAGCCGGCCTGTTGGCAGTAGCCAACCGGTCTTCCGTTCTACTAGAAGAGTGTTCGGCATTTTGTTCCCTACTTTGGTTTATTTTACCAATGGCCTTCACTATATTGACTGTGTAGGATTTTGACTACTGCTGGTAGCAGAGTAATTAAACTTCTAAATTAAACGTGATTTTTCTCAAGCCTGGGTGTTCTGTGATGTAATTCACCACTGTAATTGGGCTTTCTGGCCTGATGTGGTGCAAAAAAAATAAATACAAAGTACTTAACTAGTTAACCACAACTCTAAAAAACCTGCCTTTAGGGAACTGGATGTCATAAGGGCCAAAAGGTTTATAAGTAAACCAATAAATTTAAAAAAGAAATATGACAGTCAATTACCAATTGATCAAAAGAAAAAAAGATTTTATCTCGCTGCTGCAGTTTGTTACAGCTGAATATCATAGTTTTTATCTTCAACTACCACATAGTTCTCTGGTTAATGAGGTCCATCCAGATGTTGCCAGTTTTAAAGAAGATTGAAATCATAATGGCGGATGTGGCGGTAAAGACGCATGACCCACGCTCGGAAGGTTCTGGGTTCGATTCCCGGTGAGAAACCAAAAATTGAATGTGATTTTTCTCAAGCCTGGGTGTTGTGCTGTAATTCACCACTGAAATTGGGCCTCCTGGCCTGTTGCGGTGCAAAAAAGAAAATAAAGTAATTTGTAGATATTTATTTTATTTTTTTATATTTTATTTTATTTTATTTTTGCACCACAACAGGCCAGGAGGCCCAATTACAGCGGTGAATTACATCACAGAACACCCAGGCTTGAGAAAAATCACATTTAATTTTTGTGTTCTCACCGGGAATTGAACCCGGAACCTTCCGTCTGTGAGTCAAGCGTCTTGACCACTACACCACGGAGGCCGCCAATTATTATTTGGTTTAGTAATAATAATTAATAATAATTATTAATAAACCTATGATTTGTTTATTTACTAAACCATTATATGTGTATTTTTTTTAATTTACGGTATGTTATTACATTTCATCCAGAATACCACCCCTGGGGTGGTATTCTGGATGAAATGATTTAGATTTAGCACGTGTGTGTGTTATCGAGATTAGAGCACGGCTATCGGCAGCAAACAGATGTTTTATGGCTTGTTTAAACTTCTGGGATCCAAATTGCTCACTAGAAAAACTAAGACTATTATTTACAAAACTCTCCTCAGACCCGTCATTGCATCTGGTGCCAAATGCTGGGTTATGACCAAAAGAGATGAAAATATGGTATTAGTATTCAAAAGAAAAATATTAAGGAAGGTATTTGGTGCTGTCAACCAAAACGGAGTGTGGAGGAGACGGTTTAATCATGAATTAGAGGCACTGTATGGCGAACCCAACATTGCACAATTCATCAAAATAAGAAGATTACAATGGTTGGGCCATGTGCGCAGAATGAATGATAACCGCACCCCAAAAGAGATTATTTATACCACTCCGGAAGGCAGACGAAGCAGAGGCAGACCAAAATTAAGATGGCTGGATAATGTGGAAAGTGACATTAGAGCGATTGGCCTGACGAACTGGAGAAGAGCCGCGGGGTGCAGGTATTTTTATAATCTTCATAATCATCATTCCACGTCCGCTCTTAGTTGGAGCATATGGTGTCCACGACGATCCTCCAGGCATCTTTGTCAGCTGCCAGCCCCTGTGCATCCTCCCAGGTCAGGTTCGCGTCCCGCAGTTCTGACATGAACTGTCGACGAACAGTCAGTTCACGTTCCTACTAAATGAAGCTCAATCTGAAACTCAATCACAAATAACTATCGACGTGCTAATAAGCGACTTATTTTTTATTTCTCACCATGGTTGTTTATCGTATTCGCGATCACAATGCAACATCCGTGAACACCATATTAAATGTCAAAATATTTACGTTTCGCGACGTATAATCCTGCTGCGCAATCACATACTTAAATTTCACCTGTGTAAATATGGAAACTTTTCCAAAACTGCTATTTTTATTTATTATCTATCATGCTATTTATTTCATTTAGCCGGCGCGGCGGTTGGCAATTCAAATGTCAAGAAAAGCAGTCGCCATAGTAATTGTAGGTAATTTAATTTTCACTTTTTTGTATTAGATACGCCTTACTATTTTGCAAATGCAATATATTGTATTATTTTTTATAGTAAACGACAATTTTTCGCCAGTGAACTGTATTTATTTACGATGAAAACAAAAAACAAACCGACACGAGCGTTGACTTAGAGATTACACACGCGTTGACTTATGACTGCGATAACTTAAGCATGTTCATTATTGTTCACTGTGGTCGCTCAAATGCTTCGCATGTTTTAAAGTACGTCGATAATTATTTGTGGGTGTGTTTAAAGAAAAGTTTCACATAAAAAAAACTACAAATGTTTGACTTCTTGTACGGAATTTTATTTTTTAAACTTTAAATTTAATCTTTAAATTGTACTTACTAAGTTATATACAGATTACTAAGTAATAATTACAATAAAATACAAATAATCGTACTAATTAGATAATAAAATTAATTTATCTCTATCAAAAGGGGTGCTATATATATGTGTGGCGACGTATGTCTCTCTGCCGGTATTATGAATGCACGTTTCCCAAATCTGAAAAAATATAAACAGTCATTATTGAGTCCGTGACCGGGCGGATTAAGAATACAGTTCTTTGCTTGAAAGAGAAATTAAGTCTGTTCATTTTTATTTTATTTTATTTTTTTATTTTATTTATTGGGGATATCAACAGTAATACATGTAATACAAATATAACAAATAACATATACAGAGAATAAAACCAATGACAGATATCCACAGAAATACATTAAATACACGTACAATACATACTAGTGTGTTTGTGTGAGTGTAAGTGAGTGAGAGGGTGGGTGTGTGGGTGTTATATTGGAAAGAGGGTGTCAGGTATCGAAAATATAAATATATATAAAATATTAAGAAATAGAGATAAAATTTAAAAAAATAAAATAAAACTTTATTATTGAAACTAAGTATAAGACAAAAAAGAATGTTTTAAGACGCGCATTTTAAATGTTATTTTTTTACAATCAAATGGATCAATAAGGGGAAAGTTCAAATTATATTCACTAGCAAAACGTATAAGTGGAGAGTTCTGGGCATAGTTCGTACGAACTGCTGGCACATGAAATAGAGAGCTCGACGTGTGACGGGTGCGGTAGCCGGGGACATTTAATGATAACTCTGACAAAAGAGCCGGACTATCAAGGCGTCCACTGAGTATGTCATGAAGCACCCCCATGTCCAACATTACAAGAATTTCCGAATAAACAAACCAGCCGTGTGATATCGATGGAGAATAGCCTATTTCACACATATCATCTTAATCTAAATGACACGGTAAAATTATAGTGGATTGACATTAATTTATTAAATTCCTTGGTACCTATTTAAATTTAATACTACTTAAGCTTTTCGTTTTTTTTATAAAACTCCATAGAATTTAGTAAAAGTATCAATAAAAACGCATCGGTTAATACAGGGTGTTCTTTAAACCCTGTCACATCCGAAACCACGATGATCGGTATGGGCAAGAAGACATATAATTAGCATATTTGTTTATGTAATAGCTGTAAAAATCCCAAATAAAATAAAATAAATAAAATAAATAAAATAAATAAAATAAATAAAATAAATAAAATAAATAAAATAAATAAAATAAATAAAATAAATAAAATAAATAAAATAAATAAAATAAATAAAATAAATAAAATAAATAAAATAAATAAAATAAATAAAATAAATAAAATAAATAAAATAAATAAAATAAATAAAATAAATAAAATAAATAAAATAAATAAAATAAATAAAATAAATAAAATAAATAAAATAAATAAAATAAATAAAATAAATAAAATAAATAAAATAAATAAAATAAATAAAATAAATAAAATAAATAAAATAAATAAAATAAATAAAATAAATAAAATAAATAAAATAAATAAAATAAATAAAATAAATAAAATAAATAAAATAAATAAAATAAATAAAATAAATAAAATAAATAAAATAAATAAAATAAATAAAATAAATAAAATAAATAAAATAAATAAAATAAAATATTTAAAAAAATATTTATAACAAAGATTTTTTTTTTAATAAATCAGACTCCCCCTTCCCCCTTGTTTTTCCCCTGCAGAAGTGAGCAACGATTTGTTTTTTTTTTTAATATTTTGTTTTCGAAAAAAATTATATGTTCTAAAATTTTTTTTTATTTATTTTTTTTTATTTCACGTTTTACGTAACACTTTTATAAAAAAATTAATACCTCGCTGGGGACAACCCGTGTTGAGGCAATCATTTACATGATTTTATATTATATACTTATGGTGTCTAAAAACTATACATAAAATAACACATATCCATACTTAAATCCACACAGATTTTTTAGATAGTTTTTTTTATTCATAAATTTCATAAAAAAGTACAAGTTTTTGTAAAATTCTAAACATAACTGCTTTTGCACATCTAGTCAATTTTATCACTGTAACTCTCCAAAAAAAGAGACTAACTCTTGTGCTTGGAGAGTGACTTACACTGTTTTAGTTATTTATTTATAAGAGTTTATACAATTTTAAATACGAGTACATAAAAATTAAAATAAAAACATAGGATATATAAAGAATAAACATAAAACAATAATACATTCATACTTATTAAAATTTAATGTTATTTTTACACGAGTTAAAATTTTTTTTAGATTAACTTTAAATTTATTTATCGATATATTATTTTTAATAGTTTTTAGTTCATTAGGAAGATTATTATAATTTTTTACACCTTTGAAGACAAAGCTATTTTGACCATGACTTGTATGGAATTTTGGAATTTTGATATTATGTTGGTATCTGAGTGACTTATTAATTTCAAATTCTTTTATTTTTTCTTTTTTATATAATTGTATAGTATAATTTATTTTATAAAGAGTGTCTACTGTATGAACCTTAAATATTTTAAATAGACTTTTCGTATTGAATGTTGAGGGTTTCTTTACCTTGATAATTAATCTTTGTACTATTTTAAGGGGGTTTAATATATTGGCATATGCACCACCCCATCCTACAATACCATATTGTAACAAAGATTGTACAGTTGAGTAATAAGCTATTTTTAAATGATTGATTTTTAAAACATTCCTAATCTATTAAATATGTATATACATTTTCTAATTCGTTTAACTAGTTCACTGATATGATCTTTCCATTTTAAGTTTTGGTCTATGTACATATACACCAAGATATTTAATTTTATCTGTTGTATCAAGTACTGAACGTGTGGTATATACATAAATTATAGTAGCAGAAAAAAAGATAAGAAGAAAAAGAAAACAAAATTGTATTATTAGTACAGCTCACATACTTAGCTACTGTGCAGACATTATATACTTAGCTACTGTGCAGCTTCTGTCAGCTCCCGGTGGCCCAACATCCGCACAAATGCCAAATATACGAGCATATGACATATATATTTTTAACTGCACGTTGCATTTGTACAGAAAATTTCTTCATGGGGTCGATTATTTGGGATAGTTGCTGAATGTACATCTTGAGTGGTTTATGCTATGCATATGTGCCGCATGTAATGTATATGTTTGTGTATGTTTTATATGTGCGTTCATGTGTGTGCGTGGATGGCTCGGAGTGTACATTCGGTATTTTTATTTATTTTAATTTATTACCTCCATGGAAAACGCAAATGTCAACAATTATCTTTTTTTCACTTAAAATTCTTATTTATTTTTTATTTTTTGTCACATTTAATGTTTATATCTTTTTAATTTATGAAAACTTAATTGGTCTTTTTATGTTAAAAAATTGTTGTTTTTAATACTGATTTTGTATGACTGTATGTTTTCTAAATAAAATAAAATAAAAAATAAAATAAAATATTCATCGAGAAACTGTGTGGATACAAATACAAAACATGAAATGCAAAAATAATTATATATAAACTAGTCTACTGCTTTCTATGTGCCAATATGTCTTCTTGCTCATACTGATCATCGTGGTTTCCGATGTGACAGGGTTTAAAGAACACCTGTATGTTTAAAAAACAATCATTATCGTTCTTGTGATTTACCCAAATATTTCAATTTTGGTGACCATTTTCAACGAGTTGTAAATATCTCGCTATTAGAAAATGGAAATCAAGTTGGGGTAGAGTGGGGTTCGAACCTCGGACCTCTGATCCGTGAGTCCGCAACACTATCCACGAGACCACAACCCGATTCAAATAAAGATTTTAATGATGATTTCATCAAAATAATTATTTAAATTTAGCGAGAACTCTCAGGAAAAAATCCTGCAAAGGGAAATCGACGGAAGATTAGTCGGTCTCATGGTGTACTGGTTATTGCGTTTGCCAGACATTAAATAAGTAAATAATTGTAAAACGATAAATATCGATCCACCGTATTGTAATTTATCATGCCGCGGTGTGAAATAAGCCAATAATGCGATATCACGCAGTGGGCTCGTGGTTTGCACTCGCACAGCGGTCCAGTCTCCGTGATTGTACAGTGTAATCCAACGCTGCTATTCCGAACGCTCTCGCGCCCTTAGAAAACACTTTTCTCTCGCGCATTTTGTATGTAAACACGCGAGATACAAGTTTTTTCTACGGCCGTGAGAGCGTCTGGAATAGCAGCCCTGGACGAGTTCTTTCGAGCCTTTTTTTATTTTGAATCTTGGAGTAGGACACACATAAACATTATTATGAAATAATGGCGATGAAATGTATTGGATATTTGCAGTGAACTGTAAAGGGTTTTAATTCCATCACTACCCTCAATGTGCTATTTACTGCCTTAGTTAGAAGTAATTCAGAATTCTATTCAACAATTTGGTCACCTTATTACAATGTTCATATTTTAAAGTTAGAAAGAGTACAACGTAAATTCCTTGGATTCATCAACTACAAACTTAATATACCCGCTGAAAAAATATTGATTACGATAATTTATTATGTACACTATAGTCCTTAAAATATAGCTTGATTAGAATGACATTTGTCAGAAAAAGTGACGACATAACTTTGTAGTAACGTCAAAGGAGTTATTTATATTGACACACGAAAAATC
The DNA here is from genome assembly GCF_059751315.1 of Micrasema longulum. Classification (NCBI taxonomy): domain Eukaryota; kingdom Metazoa; phylum Arthropoda; class Insecta; order Trichoptera; family Brachycentridae; genus Micrasema; species Micrasema longulum. The sequence goes on along the minus strand of NW_028278711.1, from coordinate 269,201 downwards.
ATTCGTATCTGGCGTGTTAATTTATTTTTATTAGTATAGTATTAGTTAACATTAATATATAAAATCAGCTTTAAAATTTAAAAAAAAACTACAATAAACCTAATTATTAACGACGTTCTTACAAGGTTACGCCATTTTGCAAAAACGTTAGAGATGGGACAAATTGGTCAATGTAAATTAATCGAATAAAAAAATAGTTCATTTGACGTTGTTCATGAGAAAAGTATAAATGTCTTATTTTTTTGTGAATAATTGTGTTAAACACACTGTATTAGTATTTTTAATTGAATCGGCATTCACTTCGTTTAGAAATTATAGAAATTCACAAAAATTTAAATTCTGAAAACAATCTAATTAATAATCACACATTCAACCACCCCTCGCCTCTATTGACTATGTTCCCTTTGCGACCACCCTCACCGCACTCACCCTCTTAGACCCGCGTCTGTTAACACTCTCTTAGCCGAGCGATGTCTTCCCACACATTAAATCTTAGACTTACTTATTGCAACTTCCACTTATGTGCTAAATTTTAAGAAATAAATTCGACTTAATGTTTTGTCCATGTTTTCATATCTGTACTTAAGATAACCATCCATTCATATGCCAACACCTTAGATAAGAATAAAAACCCCCTGCTCTAAGTTTCACTGATTAATCTGTTTATTTTTTGTTTAGATTCGATGACATTGTGAACAATATTCTGTGTTTATTATATTAGTTTTATATCACCCGTCGATGGGAGGAGTGCTCTCCCGAAACTATAGTTGTGTTCTTGTAAAAGAATAAAATTGTGTAACACTGATAACAAAGTTTTATTTTCATAATAATTTATAATGAAGTGTTACGAAGTGAATGCCGATTCAATTAAAAATATTATGTTGGCCAGTACGGCAAAACAGGCAATAATGTATAAAAACTTAATGTGTAGATACAGAACTATTTGTTTAGATTTATTTTTTAATCAACAGTGCCTCAAACATAACCTAGTTCCTAAATACGTTAACGTAAAAATTAAACCCAACGGTGTGTCATCAATAAGAGCACTAAAAAGTGCTCAAACAACTTGGATTAAACAAGAAATCCATAAGTTTTTCTTCGTACGCGACAACATCAAACATCTTCTTAAATGTCTCCACACTGAACTAGTGCACGCTCTTCATCCGCTCGAATGGGATTTACTAGATGATAAGGTGCGTTACTTAGCCTCAAGAGATGCATTCCAAAAAAAGAAAACTGTTGACAAAAAACTGCAAAATCTTCAATCAAAACAAAATATTAATAAACCAATTGTGTATCAAAATATTTCTACATATAAATTCAGTGACCGCGTTGTCAATCTAACCCAACATGTTTTTAAAAAGGACGAAATGGATCTCTTAAACAAAGGGGCCAAGTACAACATTAAGCGCAGATATAATAATAATAATTTAATGTACCTTGCTGCGGATGTTGAAAGCGCTCTTACAAAACAAGATCCAGCGTTAAAACATACATGTGCCGGTATAATTAAAAATGAGATCCAACATATTAAACACCATACAACGTACGATGAAACCTCAACATTAAAGAACATAAAAGCCGACCTTAGAACCAATCAGCTCGTTATGACGCGGGCTGATAAAGGAAATACAATAGTCATATTAAAATCTACGGACTACCACGAAAAAATGACAACGTTTTTAAACGACCCTAATTTTAATGTGCTACGTTCCGATCCCACTATCAAATACCAAGATGCAGTGAAACAAGTGATCAAACATTCGGAAATTATATGCGGCAAATTTCCATATAATACATACTTACAGCAGATGAACCCCCAAGCCCCGAAGTTATATGGATCCCCGAAATTACATAAAGCCAATATCCCTATCCGTCCAGTAGTATCATATTTCAGTGCACCCAGTTACAAATTATGCAAAAGACTCAATGATGTAATAATAGCGTATAGACCTTTTAAACCATCGTATACCATAAAAAACAGTGTTGAACTGACGGAGAGACTAAGCAATATAATCATACCTAACAACGTGAAACTCGTGTCTTTCGATGTCGTGAATTTATTTACTAATGTCCCTACTAAAGACTGTAAGAATATTTTTAAGAATTTAATCGACAAAACAGAAATCAGTGAGAATGTGAAAAAAGAAATGACCGCAATTCTTAACACATGCCTTCAGCAAAATTACTTTCAATATAATAACTCGTTCTACGAAAGTAAGGATGGTCTTCCGATGGGATCTCCACTCTCCCCTATTTTAGCTGATATCTTTTTAGATAAATTAGAAACCGATTTACTTTCATCCAAACACCCACTAGCCAATAATGTACTCCATTGGTTCCGTTTTGTGGACGACATCTGCTGTTTTTATCAAGGGTCATCCCGACAACTAGATTCCTTCCTTAACCACATTAACCTCCTACATCACAATATAAAATTCACCCTGGAATCCAATGATGATAATTCCCTAAACTTCCTAGACTTAACCTTAAAAATCGTGAACAATAAAATTGCATTTAATATTTACAGAAAACCTACTCACACAGACTCGGTCATTCCGGCTTCATCTTCACACCCTATCCAACAGAAATTGGCCAGTTTCCACTCAATGCTTAACCGATTGATCAATATCCCACTGAGTCCCTCCAACTTCCAAACGGAACTAAACATTATTAAACTTATTGCCCATAACAATCAGTATGACCCCAATATAATTGATAAAATGCTAAAACGCAAACAAAATAACAAATTGAGTCAAACGTTTCTATATTCTAGCGGTGGTGATATATCCAACAACCCACAAACCTGGCGTAGAATTATATACATTGGACCTCTGTCTAGAAAAATAAGTAATCACTTTCCCACAGCTATAAAACCCGCTTTTTACACTAATAATAATATTGCCAAATCACTATTTAATTCTAAGTCAAAAACAGAGCTGCTAAACAAGAGTGGCATTTACCAGATATCATGCGAATGCAAAAAAGTCTATATTGGACAAACAGCGCGAAATCTTAAAACTAGGCTAAACGAACACCGCCGTTGCCTGACCAATAATAATTTCTCGGAATTCGCGAATCATATAATAGACAGTAACCACTCATTTCATAATCACACCTTAAAACTCCTGCACCAAGTAAATAACAAAGGCAGTAATATGAATAATTTAGAAATTATAGAAATTCACAAAAATTTAAATTCTGAAAACAATCTAATTAATAATCACACATTCAACCACCCCTCGCCTCTATTGACTATGTTCCCTTTGCGACCACCCTCACCGCACCCACCCTCTTAGACCCGCGTCTGTTAACACTCTCTTAGCCGAGCGATGTCTTCCCACACATTAAATCTTAGACTTACTTATTGCAACTTCCACTTATGTGCTAAATTTTAAGAAATAAATTCGACTTAATGTTTTGTCCATGTTCTCATATCTGTACTTAAGATAACCATCCATTCATATGCCAACACCTTAGATAAGAATAAAAACCCCCTGCTCTAAGTTTCACTGATTAATCTGTTTATTTTTTGTTTAGATTCGATGACATTGTGAACAATATTCTGTGTTTATTATATTAGTTTTATATCACCCGTCGATGGGAGGAGTGCTCTCCCGAAACTATAGTTGTGTTCTTGTAAAAGAATAAAATTGTGTAACACTGATAACAAAGTTTTATTTTCATAATAATTTACACTGTATTAGGCTTGTTTTTGCGTTTTTTATATCAATTTTCGGAAACAAAGTTTCATGATTGCATGAAATAACTGATAAAATCGATTTGATCAGTGATCAATAATTTCCATCACTAATGAAATTAGTTTGATATTATATATTTTTTTTTAAGGACTATAAATATGTCAGCTCTTTGTAAAATAAGAATTATAAATGATTTATAAAATTAATATAAAAAAGCAAATGACTAAATGACTATTCTTCTTTATTTACTATTTCTTTTCTCATGTATCTCTATAATAATGTATAAACTCATGTGTATGTATGTGTATATGCATATATGTATATATATATATATATATATATATATATACATATATGCATATACACATACATACACATGAGTTTATACATTATTATAGAGATATATATATATGTGTATATATATATATATTTTTATTTATTATCATTATATTACATAAACAAAATTATAATTTATGTAAAGTTGCTTTGACTGTCTAACTAGGGTTATTTACCCCGTTCTTAGACAGTAAAAAAAATATAAAAAACAGTAATCAATTTATAGAAACAGTTATAAAGATACAGGACAAAGTAAAAAACAAAGTAAAAAATGGAGTAAAAACATGGTAAAAAATGTAGTAAAAACATAGTAAAAATGTAGTAAAAACATAGTAAAAATGTAGTAAAAACATAATAAAAATGTAGTAAAAACATAGTAAAAATGTAGTAAAAAAAACGTAGCAAAAAGATAAATTATAAAAACAAAGTAATAAATGCAGTGAAAACATAGTAAAAAACCATGAAAATAGATAAATATGTCTATAAAAATATTTTGAAACTCAGTAAAATGCAAAATAAAAACAGAATACATAGTAAGAAACATATTTAAAGTCATAATAAAAAAATGAATGTATGTTGTATAGCAAAAAGCATATTTAAAGAAAGAAAAAAAAAAAAAACAGCATATTAAAAAATAAAGCAAAAGATGTAATAAAAATTTTAAAAAATAAATACATAGTTAAAACAAGTTAAAAAGTCACGAGGATCTAAAAAATTAAATCAGTAAAAAACTAAAAATATATATTAACAATATAAACAACAACACACACACACACATATACATTCATGTATGTATGTATGTGTGTGTGTGTGTATGCATATGGGTGTGTATGTATGTGTGGATGTTTTTAGATGTAAATTTATTAAATATTTATCTTTGTACCCATATACCTATGTTAGTACATTTCCTTATTTTTACTTATCATTGTATCTTATTGTTTTTTTTTATGTTATCTTTAATTTTAACTTAATGTACGTACTTATGTTTCACTGCTGCACTTGAATGTATTTCTAATAAATGTAAAAGCCCGTAGGGCGTGTAAGTTAATAAATAAATAAATGATGTGTGCTGTAATAATTATTTTTATTTAAATTTTGATTTTTTTTTTTTTGCACCACAACAGGTCAGGAGGACCAATTACAGTGGTGAATTACATTACAGAACATCCAGGCTTGAGAAAAATCACATTTTTAATTTTTGTGTTCTCACCGGGAATCGAACCCGGAACCTTCCGTGCGTGAGTCAAGCGTCTTGATCACTACACCACGGAGGCCGCCTTTCACACATTTATAATACATACATTGCATATTGTACTCTGAAAACATTTTCTTTATTAATTTTTCCCATAGCCCTGAACTTCTTCGTCATTTTGTAAACGGTGAATTGGCATGATTATTTTTTGTTTCTATTTAGAAATTCATACGACTTCGAAGCAGAGAGATGGCGTACCTTCCTCGCCCAAGTATGGAATAGAACTCCTGCATCTTCCTAGCATAGTCGTTCAGGTCTTTATGCGAGCTGATCTTCTCCGGCCTGGTTTGGCGCAAGGGTACGGAGCCAGACCTGGTATCCACCCAGCAGAAGGAGACGGTTGCGAGCAGGCACCAAGCTGCGAAGGATAGCAGCGTCAGCCGGCACATGGCGAAACCTGGTCAAGAAAACAAGATAATTTTATTACAATATTTTGAGATTGTCCAAATGTGTGTTGATAAACGACTGGATTTCACCGCCTAGGGAGTCATTAATTACAACAGAGATGGAGAAAAATTTAGAGAAGGGAATATGGGAGTCTAGGCATTTACAGGGATTACGACCTGTCGTTGGCTGGTTTGCTGGTGGTTGGCAGGTGGTAAGTGTTTTATACAAACATTTGGACAATCTCAAAATATTGTAATAAAACCAACTGGTCCAAGAAGAAGTGTATAAATTTGAAAATTGTTTTCAGGCGTTGCCCAGTATGTTGAATAATTCGATCAAATTAATCTCTTCACAACAATAAAGGTTTCACACATTGAAAGCATCCACCACATACGCGAATCCATTTTATTTTTATTTTATTTATTGGAGATATCAACAGTAATACATGTAACAAAAATATAACAAATAAAATATACAGAGAATAAAACCAAAAACAAATATCCACAGAAATACATTAAATACTCGTACAATATACGTACAATATATCATTATATTTTAACTATTAAAAATCGCAGCGAAATTCAGACGAACGCAGAAGCATCTTATGTGTATCATTAGCAACTAACAAAGCAATAGTAGTCTATGTCACGCTCATAAGCGCGTCTGAGCGCGAGCGAGACAGAGATTATTTTCATAATGCGTATGCCGCGCGATGTCATACCATGAGCTTATTCACAGATACTACACAATGCATTTGTGGAAGTATTGCGAACGCGCCAGCTTTAAAAATCCACCAATACCTACATATAGGCAAAATATATTTAAAGATACTATGATATTTGTATGTAAAATTAATAATTATAAAAAATAAACGAATTTTGGAGAAAAAAAAGTCAGATCAGAAAAAAATGTATTAAATATGAAGAAGTTCAATGCTACGGGAAATCGGATTTTTTTCTTACGCACTTTAAAAATAAGAGCATTAAATTGTTGAGTAAAGTTTCTTAAAAATGTATAAAAAAATGAGTAAAAATATTTTTTATAAAAATCAACTACTTTGAACGATGTCACTAGTTCTTCCGAATCAACCAATGACGTTGTGATTTACGAGAAGCCAATTCACCAATCAGCAGAACTCACCGAAGATAACTTGTGACGTCACACCCGTAGTAATTTCAAAAATACAAAACTTTTAAATTAAACATTTAATTAATTAATTAAAATGAATTAAATTATAGCGCCGATAATACAAAACGTAAAAATACTTTTTTTAAAGTTTGGCTTAGTTTGATAGTAACAAATAATAAAAAATAAAAAAAACACTAAATTTCCTTATTACCAATAGAAATCCACTGATAACATACATCGGCCTCGTGATGTAGTGGTCAGCGCGTTCGCCTACCACGCAAGAGGTCTCGGGTTCGATTCCCGTCATGGTTGACATGAAATATTGATTTAAAAGAAGAACACAAAGACAAACACAGGACAGTAAAAAATACTACATAATGGACTTAAACACTACAACGACTTACCTTACTACTTGAAAACTTTTACTGGAGACAAATTTAAAATCAATCTGAAAAAGCACATGATGACTGAACTAACTAGACTAGACGAGACATGAAATGACTAGACAATATTAAATTTCTAATGTAACCCTAACGGGTTTTTTAAAATTGTAAATATTTTTATTTTTTTTAAAGTGTTTTTACACTAGAATATTTCATAGTCTCTGGACTGGCACCTGAAGCGCAGAAGTAATCACCTTACCTTCTTGTAATTTTTTTTATCAAGATACGCTGAAATTGATTTACCAATGCAGTGCCCTATGCACCATTAGGTACGGAAATGGAATGATGATGATGATAGAATACATATGTAGTAAGTGGATTTTTTTTACTCATAAAAAAAAATATATATTCTATTTTAACACAAGGCCACCCATATGTGAATAAATAAATGATTAAATTGTAAAATAAAAAAATATGTAATTAAAACTTACCAATTCGACAGATGTGATTTTTTTACTCCCTAAACACTTGTAGGTAAATGATTTTTATTTGCATCGAAATCGCACCGCTTTTCTTGTAAAATAATTTAATATATCAAAAAATATAAAACTAAAGAAAAAATAAAATACTGTAAAAACTACCAGAGCTTCTTCGGCAATTTTTTCGATCATCCGTCTCAGTCTTAACGACGGTCGCTCGCGACGCCCCGGGAACGAGTGGAGTTCTTCATACTGGCGTCGATTTATAAGCGTCGAAATCGGAAGCCTACGAGGGTGGATGGGCAGGTCGAAGTGAATAACGCGTAGGTGATGCGACTTTACTTGATACGAGTATTTTAATTAATTTGTCATTTGAACTGGACTTTTCTGATGCAAGTCCTTCTAGGTTTAAACAATCACTAAAATAGACCAAATCTTGTCTTGAGGTAGTAATTTTTTTATCCTAGCTTTAATTATCTTAGTAGTGGGTATTTTTTTTAACTGTACATATATTGTTAATGGACTTAATAAGTCCGTAAATAAATAAACAATAAATAAAAAAATAAAAACATTTTTTAGATCTTAATTTTAATAGGTAAGTACTTTTAATTTTTTCGCTATTTTTATTTTTTCTGTAGATATGAATTTAAATTTTCGATTTACTTTGTATTATTTTTTATCTTGTTTTAATTACATTTATAATGGCTATTCTTTAATTTTTATTTTTCCGTACATTCCTTATAATTTCTTCCCATTTATTCTTTTTACTGGATTTTTTGGAAAACTAAAATAATATTAACTGAAATTAAATACATTTTTGAAAATCGCATTCGTGAATAAAGTGTACCCCTGTTGGTGAGAAGAGCCGAGTTTGACATTTGCGAAAAGAATTCTATATTTGAAAATGAATTATTTTATGTTTTGAAATTCTACCATTAACAAGTGCCTAGGTACCTACTTAAATGCAATATTTGAATATTCATAATTTTAAGCTTTGTAATTTAATCATAAACAAGTACCTACTTATCAATGAAAAGTCTTTTTTCAAGCTAATAGCAGGGAAGCCATCATTCGGGCAGGACAACGTCTGTCGGGTCCGCTAGTTAATATATAAAATATATAATAGTTGACCCAAAATAGATCCTTGTGGTACTCCAAAATTTACTGGTTGTATTTCGTTTTTTTTTTCGTTTACATATGTATACTGCTTTTGATTTGCTAAGTATGATTTTCGTAGTTTATTTTACTCTTATTCAAGACCAATTTAGATTCAGACGTATTAACAAACAATGACATAAACGAAGACCCGACTATAAATGGACGAACAAAATGACTCGCCTACAATCTGTATTGAATGCCGCAGCGAGACTTATTTTCGGAATCTCTAAGTTCAGTCATATCACTCCACTACTTCGGGAACTACACTGGCTACGTTTTCCACAGAGGGTCGAATACAAACTCTGTTGGCTTATGTATAAGTCACTGCACAACTCGGCTCCGGAATATCTAAGGGAACTATGCATTCCTGATGAACTAGCTGACAGGCGTCTCACGCTTAGATCAGCTACGTCTACGGCGAGAGGAAAAGTTATTATACCTCTACGCAAACAGCGCACTAAATTTGGTGAACGCGCATTTGCGGTCGCAGGCCCTATGGCATGGAATGCTCTCCCAGCAGAGGTGCGAGGCTGTGAAAGTGAAGTGATGTTTCGGAAAAAACTTAAAACCCACTTGTTCTCCAAATCATTTGAATAAATCCGTAGCACGTGACAACAAAATAAATTATTTTAATTAAATTACAAATTTAAAAGCTTCAATTAAATTAACTTAACAATAGAATCACCATGTAAAGCGCCCTTGAGGTATTTTATTACGAAAATGGCGCTATATAAGTTATCCATAATTATTATTATTATTAAACACAAACTTCCGTACACTTGATAAAAAAAATATATATATTATCCATTTTGAATCTGGAAAAAAATGTCATAGAATAGATGCACACATAAATGATGAACGACTAACTGACATAGAACATGTTAAATATTTAGTACTAACAATAGATAGACAATTGACATGGAAAATTCATATCAGCAATTTGATTAGCAATGTGGCGACATTATCGAGTCTTTTTTTAAAAATCAAAAATTTTATTCCAAAAACGGAAAAAATTCTAATGTATCAAGCCTATGTAAAAACTAAAATATGTTATATGGAACTACTATGGGAAACAGGATATCAAAATGACATAAACATACTACAAAGACAGCAAAATAAAATATTAAAGTTAGTATATGACCTTCCCTATCTAACAGCAACTAGAGAACTTTTTAAACAAACTAAGCAATTAAATATAACTGAACTGTTTCAACAAGAATCATTAATATTTATTCATAAATTAGCCACTAATGTAATTGTAGACGAAGAACTGAAACTTATAAAAAAATGTAGTAAGCATGGACGTAATACGAGAATATCAGAAAAATGTCATATGCAACATTCTAAAACAAGACACTGACAGTCGAGATTAATAAACCATGGACTGAAATTATACAATAAACTACCAGACAAAACTAAACAAAAGACTCAGACAAACTTTTCAAAAGATGTAAAAAATATTATTTAGAACAACAGAGTATGAATGAAAAATGTAAAAATGCTTGCAGACTGGCTGGATTTCCTCTCTAGGGAGTTGTTCATATTTAAATTTATTTCAACAGAGAGGGAAAGCATTTTTGAGAAGGGAATTTAAATATGAACAACTCCCTAGGGAGGAAATCCAGCCAGTCTGCAAGCATTTGGACATAATCAAACATTGTTGAATTACTACCTGGTAAAAGAAGAAGTATAAAAATTGGAAAATCGTTTTCAGGCGTTGCCTAGTAGGTGATTTGGTTCAGCCGGATGAATCTCACCTACGTGATAAAGGTTTCAGCTCTTTTACTTCACAAAAGTCAACAAATGGAAGAGTTGAGGAAATGTGGATGTTCAAACATGGGCATAATGGTGAATGTTACACAGTGTGTAAAGTGGCCACTTAAACCAGACAATGACAGGTCATAAGCCCTGTAAATGCCTAGACTTCCATATTACCTTATTAAAAATGTTTTCCCTCTCTGTTGAAATAAATTTAAATATAAAAATTTAAATATTATTTTCGTAAAATGAATTTAATGATCCGTAAGGGTTAATAAATATATTCTTTTTTAAAATAACTTGAAAATAAGGCAAATATTGGTATAATGCGTGGTTTGTATTGTTGTATGGCTGTGAGACTTGGACTCTGAAAGTGAAGACTATGAATAGACTGGAGGCTTTTGAGATGTGGTTGCATCGCAGAATGCTTAAGATATCTTGGACAGACCTGATAACGAACTCGTAAGTCTTAAGTCGAGCTAAAACAAACGGAGAACTCTTAACCACCATAAAAGTTCGTCAAATTTCATATCTGGGGCATATAATGCGTGGAGAAAAGTACCACTCGCTTCATTCAATTTTGAAAGGCAAGATTGAGGGTCACAGAGGGGCTGGAAGAAGACAGATGTCCTGGCTGCGAACTATACGAGACTGGACTGGCTTCAGGACTGTGGAGCAGATTTTCGGGCAGCACAGGACAGGCAGGCTTTTGCCAAAGTGATTGCCAACGTTGGGCATACCTGACAGGGCACTAAGAGAAGAAGTAAAAATTAGAAAAGGAATGAAGACTAGTGAGGCTATACTGTCTTTGCGAATAATATTGGAGAAAATATGAAAAACAAATAATACGTAAACAAATAACAACAGGGATGAGAATACATTAAATAAGGGTATATGGAAGTCTAGGCATTTACAGGGCCTATGACCTGTCATTGTCTGGTTTAAGTGGCCACTTTACACACTATGTAACATTCACCATTATGCCTAAGTTTTAACATCCACGTTTCTTCAATTCTTCAATTTGTTGATGTTTGTGAAGTTAAAGAGGTGAAACCTTTGTTTATGCGGGTGAGATTCATCTAAGTGAATTGAATCCAGTCCTTGTCTACAAAAATTTGGACAAACTCAAAATATTGTTGATAAATTACCTGGTCCATGAAGAAGTATAGAAATTGAATAAATAATATTTTCAGGCGTTGCCTAGTATGTAGGTGAAATAATTCAATTAGATGAATCTCACCCGCATAAATAAAGGTTTCAGCTCTTTAACTTCACAAACATCAACAGATGAAAGAATTGAAGGAATATAGATGTTCAAATATAGGCAGAATGGTGAATGTTACACAGTGTGTAAAGTGGCCACTTAAACCAGCCATTGACATGTCATAAGTCCTCCTGTAGATGACTAGACTTCTATATTACCTTCTCCTAAATGTTCTTCATCTCTGTTGTAATATTTTTATTTAAGATAAGTACTGAATTTTCATAACAAGCACTGAATTTTCATAGCAAGTACTGAATTTTCGAAAAACATTTAAGAAAAGGTAATTTAGATGTCTAGGCATTTACAGGGCTTGTGACCTGTCATTGTCTGGTTTAAGTGGCCACTTTACACACTGTGTAAGATTCACCATTTGCCTGTGTTTGAACATCCACGTTTCTTCAATTCTTCTATTTGTTGATTTTAGCGAAGTTAAAGAGCTGAAACCTTTATTGTTGTGAAGAGATTCATCTGACTGAATTACTTTACATACTAGGCAACGCCTGAAAACAATTTTTACTTAAACCAGCCAATGACAGAAATGCCTAGACTTCCATATTCCCTTATTCAGGTATTCTCCATCCCTGTTGTTATTTGTTAATCTTAATGACTCCCGAGGGGGTGAAATCCAGTATTTTGTCTACAAACATTTGGACAAACTCAAATATTGTAAATAATACGTATTTTGCTTTTGTGGAACCTCTTTCCTAGGAAACCACGGCTTAACTCTCTTCCGCTTTCCCTTGCAAAACACGCAGGTAATTTCATCAGATCGGCTCTCAGCTAATGCCAAGCACTTGACAGGTGACACAAACAGTAATCAGAGGGGATTTGCGGATTACTTGGCCAATTGATTTCTTTCCGTGCAAATGTTGTGACATCCATATGCTACTGATAACGCCGTGCAATCGTTTGTTGACACACATAAATGTTTCGCTCATTCTAATTATCAATTATAGTGTGTGGGCAATTATTAATGCTTCTAATTATTCCGTTGTTTACAAATTCGATTGAATCATGGCAATAATCTAGATCAAGTCAATACATGCTTACAATATTATATGTTCTTTTGTCTTCTATGCGCTATTTGAATTATCATTATGATTCAGAAGTCTTTATTCAGAAAAAAAGAAATATATTTAGAGAAGATGTACCGAATTCATTTTATTCATAAAAATACATACATATTACAAAATAATAATAATAACGTATCCCTAACTCTTTGAAACCAAGAGCCCTGTGTTAAGTTGGGATACAACATAATGGGTAGCGGAAGCTTGTACATTACACCTCTAAACGAAAATATGAAACTAATTGTTCATAGATGGCGCCTTTATCATTTTTTATTGAATAATGCAATTTTTACGTTTATTTTAAATGGAAATAAGATAAGTTATTTTTTGTTTCGTACACCATTTTGTAAAAAGAACCTAAATTATGTTGGTATGGTATTTGTTACAATTAATACACTGTGCATTCATCAATTAATTAATTTATTTATTTTAATTTGTTTGTTTTTTTTTTTTTTTTTAAGGAATAACCCGCTAAGCCTCTATTTTGAGGCTTGTCAGCAGGTGGGATAGAGGGGATATGGAAGAAGGTAATGAAAAATACACCACAACACCCAGACCAATTGAGAAAAAAATCTTTCTTGGATTTTTTTCTTGCAACTGGCGGGAATCGAACTCGCGACGCCAGTTTCACAGATAGCCGTCTAACCAACTGCGCCACGGCGCCTGTCGTTTATTTATTTATTTATTCATTTATTCATTTATTCATTTATTCATTTATTCATTTATTCATTTATTCATTTATTCATTTATTCATTTATTCATTTATTCATTTATTCATTTATTCATTTATTCATTTATTCATTTATTCATTTATTCATTTATTCATTTATTCATTTATTCATTTATTCATTTATTCATTTATTCATTTATTCATTTATTCATTTATTCATTTATTCATTTATTCATTTATTCATTTATTCATTTATTCATTTATTCATTTATTCATTTATTCATTTATTCATTTATTTCTTTATAGCGCAACTCTTATATTCTGCAGCCAGGGCGACTGCTTATTGGATGTACTCGCCATAGTGATTCCTGGGAAAAGATGACCAGAGTAGTTTCCTGTTGCCTTCTCTGAATTTGTTGCAACAAATCTACATCTAAATAACTCCCTAGGAAGGAAATCCAGCCTGTCTGCAAACATTTTGACATTCTCAAAAATTGTTGGACATTTATTTGATCTAAGCTCGCCGTTCACGCACCATGACCCCCCATCAGGTGCGAATGGGGGTGTGATGAACCTAAAAAACTATTTTCTACGTTCCAACAGTTCTCAGAACAGGTAAAATTCTAAGGATCACAGGTAATGGCTTTTTAAGATAACGCACTTACGGATTACGTCTGAATTTATGACTTGAATCAGAGGTTTCTAAACTTTTTGGGTGACAATCGGCCACGAGGACAATGCGGCCGCACGGCAATGTCTTTGTGTCATTGTCTCGGCCCACTGTCCTGTAGAGGAAGGTAGGGCAAGACGGGTTGGTTGATTAAAAACTCATTTAAAGTTCAAACATTTATTAAGTAATATTAACACAAACAATATCCAGTATCTCGACATTCTGAGCTTCCTCAGTTTTTACTGATTTTTTTTCTTAAATATATATTTTTATCCGTTTTTCTTTCCTTAAATCCTCTTTCTGATCCCACATTTCCTATCATTCAATATGTATAACATAATGTACTTTTTTATATTAATGTTAATATGTACAAGCCTTGTCTCCCTATTAAAAAACATCTGTTATTTTTAATTAATTAGATTTCTTTTTATAATATAAAGTTTATATTTTAAGCACTAACTTTGTGGTTATTCATTATAATAAAATAAATAAAAGAACTTTGTTTTTAACCACTAATTTTTATTTTTCACCTACCGGTTTCAAAGCAAACAAGCTTCTTCGTCAAGGTTTACGTAACTAATGAATTGATTCCTTTTTTTAAATTTTTTTTTATCATGTTCACTAAATACTACACGCGGACCCAATAAATAAAGTCGTTTTTTCTTACACGGGTGGTAATTTGATATCATTATTTTCGAAGTAAGACAGGAGAGGACTAAAAGAAATATTGTTTATTTGCTTATTAATTATTGTTTTCTTATAATGAATCGCTTTTTAATTTCAAAGATTTCTAAGTTGCCTAATTTTAATATTTTATTTTCAACATGAATTACTTTTAATCCAGTGTCTTTATTGAAGTTATGAGTATTTTCTATCAGATGATTTACATTCAGAAAAATTATTATTATTTAAGCATCTTAAGTGTTCTTTTACTCTAATATTAAAGTTTCTTTTAGTTTTTCCAATGTAGATTGAATCGCAATCATTACAATTTAATTGGTATATTCCAGATTTATTATAATTATGGACTTGTTCTTTGTGATTTTTTAACAATGTTCCTATATTATTAGTTGTGTAGAAAGCCGGTTTAATGTTTTTTAAACATATGTATGTATCTTTTGATATGTTTTTTCCATCAAAATGTTTAATAATCTCTTATTTTGAGCAATCTGTTTTTGGTTGGTTGGAAGATTTTGCTTTTAGCAATAAGTCCGCCAAAGTACTTATAATTTGTACTTGAAGTTTTAATAAATAAATAATGCTTCTTCAGTGACCAAAATCTATATGATTAACAAAATTAACAAATTACAAAGGGAGATGGAGGACATTTTAGAGAAGGGGACATGGAAGTCCAGGCATTCACAGGGCTAATGATCTGTCGTTGGCTGGTATAAGTGCCTATATATATTATGCCTTTGTTTGAACATCCATATATTTATCTATATTTATATTTATTTAAGAAGATACATACATAAACAGAAAATATAAAAGGAAAAATAATGAAACCCACTAAACCGCAAAACCGCTTGTCAGCAGGTTTCTATATTTGGTTTCATATTTCTTTAATTCTTCCATCTGTTGATTTTAGTGAAGTTAAAGATCTGAAACCTTTATTGTTGCGAAGAGATTCATTTGATTGAAGAAAACTAGGAATTATTATTTTTAAGTACAACATTTTTTTATAAACTTTGGGAAAAACCCTTTTATTCCTGTTGGGGCAAGGTAAAACGAGTACCCAAAAACAAAACCGAATTTAAGTCAATGAACAAAATTTTACAAATCGTAACACTTTCTAAGTAAATTGTACAAGTTAACACATACACCAAGCATCATTTTAATATTTATTTATTGATGCACAGTAAGTACTATACACATATGTACATATATTTTTCTTGTTTTCTTTATTTTTATTTTTATATTTGTATCTATGTTTTAATATTGCATTTTATTTTTGTAAAACTGAACTCATTATAATGTTATATTTTATATTGTTAAAGGCACTTGTGCCGTATAATAAATAAATAAATATGAGAAGTACCCGTTTCGCACACCGTAACCATCTTGCCCGACCTTCCCCTACTCCAAATTTCTGCGTAAAAAAAAAACAAAGTGTAGTGACCGACTTATACAAGACTTTCTGCCGAAACTGAATATCGGCTTCTGTTCTAGTTTCGGCCAAAACCGAAACTTGTTTCAACAAGTTAAAATTCAGTTCAAAACGCCCAAATTAGACGTTTTTACTATGAAATATTACGATTTCATTGAAATAAGTGTTTAATAAAATACGCAATCAAATAAAAGGAACAAATTAAATGAGAAAATTTGTTTGTTTGCGCTTTTTAATTTGATGTTTTGTGATAGCTTTATACAATTTAAAGAGGGAGTGTGGAAACATCTACTTTATAAACATTTTTTTAATACCGGCATACCGGCAAGAACGATTTGGATTTTTTCGGAATTATGACAAGTGCATTATTTTTGGTACATGAAGAGACATGCTCCAGAGCATGTTACATTTTTTTTTATTTTTCAAAAATATTTACAAAATATTCTTAAATTAAAGTCCTGCTGAGTTGCATACATACAACTCGTCAGCAGGTTCTTATAAACTACATTGATTATTTACACTTAACCTACATTAACAATAATTTTACTTGAAAAACAATTACAGATTACATTTTGAAAAATTAAAAACTATCACTGATACTAAAAAACTTTTTTCTAATAACCATAATTTGAGCAAACGTCGAACTCCTGTATTTAACTCAGTATTTTTAATATTGTTTGGTAACATATTAAATATTTTAGGTATACTGTATTGCAGTGTCCTTTTGCCATATTTATTGCAGTATCTAGGAACAGCTAGCCCTTCCATACTAGTAAACCTGGTGTTATAATCATGTACCAACTTGAGTTTATACTCGGAGTGCGACGCCTGCTGACAAATTAATTTGTACCAAAGTAGAGCCCTAACAGATAATTTATTTACAGATTTATACATTGATGAAATTTCCGAGCCCCTCAAAATTTCATTGGGAGTACCACAAGGATCGGTTCTCGGACCGGTTTTGTTTATTATATACATAAATGATATTGTCGAAACATTAAAATATTCAAAAATAAGACTCTTTGCAGACGATGCCTTAATATATATATCGGGAGAAAATTATAAAACAATTATGGACAGACTAAATCATGATCTTAATAGTGTATCACTGTGGCTAAAAATTAATTAATTAAAATTAAATATTAACAAAACTAAATATATGAATATAGGAAACAAAAGAATAGAAATTACACCATCAATTGTAATAGAAAATGAAAAACTTAATGAAGTCACTGAAATTAAATATTTAGGTGTAATGTTGGATTCAAAACTTACATTTCACCAAAACGCTAAGATGGTAATAAATAAGATTGCAAAAAAAATATCAATTTTGGGAAGGATCAGAAGATTTATTGATAAGGACTCCTGCGAAACTATTTACAAAGCAATTATTGAACCACACGTTAACTACTGTAGTAGCATTTTATTTTTATCAAACAAAGAAAACATGGATAAACTAACTGTATTACAAAATAAAGCCTTTAGAATCATTTTGAAAAAAAACAGATATACGAGGGTAAAGTCGATGGTAAATGAAATGAAATTATTAACATATAAACAAATAATATTTTACAATACAATGATATTTGTTCATAAAATTATAAACTCTAATAAAAAAACAGAATTTTGGAAAAAAATTGATCGGAACCAGCATGAACACGATCACAATACTAGAGAAAAGAACAAAATTAGACTTCCATTTAGGAAAAAGGCAAAGTCACAAAATTCAATTTTATTTAAAGCAATTAAAAAGTATTACGAAATGGAAAAAAATATTTATGAAGAAAAAAACATATCAAAATTTTAAATAATGGTCAAGACATATGTGATAAACAATTTATAAATTAAATGTATTTGTAATGTTATTATTAGAACACACATAACAATATGTATGATATGTGTGCCCTACTTTAAGATTTAAATAAAAAAAATAAAAAAAATATTGTGTCTCTGGCGGTATACATCTTTATGTAGCATTACTTTGTGTTTGTCCAGGCGGGTGAAATATACAATTCTGTGGGCGAAATGGGACCTGAATCCAGTACCTTTTTACTTCATGAAAATCAACAGTTTGAAGAGTTGAGGAAATATGCATGTTCAAACGTAGGAAAAATGGGAAATGTAAACCCTGCAATAAATGTTGATTTATTGCAGGGTTTTTAGTAAGAAAATCACAGCTTGGAAGTGGTGTTTCTGGGAAAACACCATAATTTAAGGCAGGGGTTTTCAAAATTTGGCTCGCAGGCACTGGCGGCTCCTGACCGAAGACATTGGCAGTGCATTTCTTTACATTTTGTCTACTTGTATATTATTAATTTCTAACTAACTAACTAACTAACCATCACGCCATTTCCCCATAGGAATAGGCAGAGAGGATAGAACGCCACACCACTCTGTCCTGGCACACTTCCTTTGCTTCCTTCACATTCATACATCTTCTCATGCACGCACGTCGATTATTCCGACTTTTCACATGACCACTTTCAAGAATTTGTTGTACTTGATCGTGCCATGTCTTTCTCGGCCTTCCTCGACTTCTACAACCAGACACATTCGCATCATAAATCTTTTTAGCCGTTCTTTCATCATTCATTCGCTCCACATGACCGAACCATCGCAAAAGACCTTTCTTAATTTTGTCGATAATGCTTAACTCAGCCTTGCATTCTGCTCTAATTTCGACATTAGGGCACCTATCATACATTGTTTTTCCGCACATTCGCCTGAGGGATCGCATTTCAACAGCATTCAGTCTACTTTCGTCCCTTTTTTTCCAACTCCATGCTTCGCTTCCATACATTAGGGTTGGTACCAGAACTCCATTATGAACTGCTAATTTAGCCTCTTGCGATAGACACTTATTTGCTACGACAGACTTTAAGGCACCATTAACTCTGTTACCGGCACTTACCCTCCTTTCAATATCCTTGTCCATATTTCCATCTCTAGTAAACATACTACCCAGATATACAAATTCTTCGACCTGTTTCAAACTATCTCCATTTACTACAATCTTACATTCAGTCATAGTTACATTTCTTTCAAAAACCATGACGTTCGACTTTTGCACATTCATTAGCAAATCACTCTCCTTGCACACTTCGTAAACCTTTGTAACCAAGGATTGCAGTTCCTCTTCGCTGTCAGCTAGGAGGACTGCGTCATCGGCGTACAGAAGGCAACTGACAGTTAGATTACTCATTTTCGCTCCCACATCCATACTTTTCAATTCTTTCATACATTTATCCATGTATATGTTGAATAACCACGGTAATTATTAATTTCAATAATATAATAACAATATGATAGGTCTGACGTGATAAACGAGCACTAGTATGACAGCCCGCGCATCGGAACCAAAAAACGCTAAATGCGCCCAACATAATACGCACGCTATAGTTAGCTAAATTCGTACTAATATCATGTCGTTACGCATGTTCAAAGTAACATTACAAACGAACTTCAAATCTGCGCATGCGTTGGCAATGCCCGGAATATGTATATTATCTTTTCCCTCTAACGCACAATTCATCGGTATGAAGGATTGTCTGTCTCGCTCAAATGACGATTTTAGGAGATACGATATATTTCTTACAAATTCAGGGTAAAAGATTGTGCAAAACAGAATATGCGCTGGGACGATTGCGCATGCGTAGACAAGATGAGAAAATCGTCCGCTAGAGTCGATTTCGCTAGATATTCTGGCGATAGTATTAAATATTATGATGTTTACGTGTATAATATTGCAACAAATCCCTATTTCTTTTTAACTACTTATAACATATTTTTACTATCAATAAAATTACTAATTTATTTACACAAATTTTTACTTGGCAGTGCACTGCACTTATGCACGTAATAAGGAACCGCCTCTGCTCGCAGGCTAACACTGGCTCTCTAGCACCACCAATCTGGCCAGCCAGTTTTTTTTTTTAATTTTAAAATAAATTAACATATTACCATGTTAATATAAACAGCTCCCCAGGGAGTTGAATCCAGTCCTTGTCTACAAAAATTTGGACAAACTCAAAATATTGTTTAAAATAAATTATTATTATTAATTGGACAGTGAAAGAACGGCTGAAAGGATCTACGATGCAAATGTTGATGGATGCAGTAAACGAGGAAGACCGAGAAAGACATGGCACGATCAAGTCCATCAAATACTTGAAGATGGACATGTCAAAAGTAGGAATAATCGGCGTTCGTGCATGAGAAGATGTATGAATGTAGAGGAAGCGAGGTCTGTATGCCAAGATAGAGTGTTATGGCGTTCTATCCTCTCTGCCTATCCCTACGGGGAAACGGCGTGATGGTTTGTTGTTGTTGTTGTTGTAAAATAAATTATTCCGTTCTTGTGATTTACACAAATATTTAAATTTTCAACGATAAATAAATAAAAAGGGAGAGTGGGGTTCGAATCTCGGACCTCTGATCCTTGAGTCCGCAACACTAGCTAGAGGACCGCAAGCCGATTAATTTATTTTGATTACATTGTAAGTAAATCATACAAAGTTAAAAGATTTTTTTAAATTCAAATTGTCTACCTCGTATTTGCCTACCATGCAAGAGGTCTCGGGTTCGATTACCGACATGGTTGACATGAAATATTTATTAAAAAAGTGGTTTTAACACTAGAATACTTTATATAACAATGTTTTGTTTTTGAAATTATTTTTGTATGTACCAGTATATTGTTTATTGGTTAAGGTATAACTGGATGTTCAAATTTTATTTGTACAACTATCAAACTCATAACATTACATAGTCCCTGGGGTGGTATTCTGGATCTTCTCTACCCTCTAAGAGAGTGATTATTTAAATATTTTTATTTTTTAATGCGACTACACTTTGCTATATATATGGCCACACTGATGATTAAACGTCAAATGGTGTATAAAACTGCTTCAAAAGCGGAAATAAAACTAATACGGTTTGGTCAATTCAACCTAATTAAGTGTTTTGGGTAATGCGTAAGGGGAAAATAAATTTCGTCAAAATGCTTCCAGACTGCTAACGCATACAATTACGATTTTTGAACACACACTGTTTCACGTTGCACCGAGGGTCGCATAGATATTTACCTGGCAAATGAATCCAATGGCAACGAAACCTAGGAATTGTAATATTTTATATTCTATATTATTAAATTACATTCCTGTTTCTACTAGAGATGTGAAGAAGTCTTGAATGCTGCTTGCTTCTGCTTCTGCGATTATGCGATTATTTGTATATGTAGATACAAATACAATTTTTTTTTGTTTGAAAAAAGTTCCGTGGAAGTGTTGGAGTCCACATGTCCACCGTCCTCGGCGAGTGAAACGCGAATGAATCGACATTTGAAATCTGTCTTTTTTGTATTAAGACTTGTATAGGATTTTTATACCTTTAAAATGGCAACAGTTTATACGGTTTCATGATAATATAAATAAAAATGTAAAATAAACCTGTTATAAAAAAAATGTGTCCCATCGAAAAGTCTTTAGACTTAGTGGATAACAAATTGTTTTTTGTATTTTAAATGGTTAAACAAAGGCTACTCTGCAGCACTGAGACTAAAAAAATAATAATAAAATGTACTTGTGTAAAAATAAATTAAAATGTTTATTACATTTTCTTAACCAACTGTTTTTTTTATATACACAGCCCTCTAATCCAGCAAAGATTTTTTTTAAATGATAGCACGTTTGGCTAAAATTCAATATAACCATTTTAAAATCAACAAAAGATTTATTTATTTAACTTTGCACATAATGTTATTTGTACATTGGCGGGCTTATTGCCAAATGGCAATTTCTTCAAACCAACCAATAAAATAAAAGTTTTATACGTATAATTCAAGTTACAGAACATATTCAATAAAAAAAAATTAAAAAGATCTATAAAAATAGAAATAAACGTATTTGTTTA
This sequence comes from Micrasema longulum, assembly GCF_059751315.1. NCBI lineage: Eukaryota > Metazoa > Arthropoda > Insecta > Trichoptera > Brachycentridae > Micrasema > Micrasema longulum. Next base: position 246,928 of record NW_028278711.1, on the reverse strand, counting down.
TAAATTACCTTTAATCAAAACTATTACTCAATGGGAAAAAGGAGGAAAAGGGAAAGGAGGAGAGATTGAGGAAGAGATGTTACTTCAGACGTTATTTAAACAGAGATAATGTAGTAACATCTTTGATGGTGGATGGGAGATGATTCCACAGTCGAGCCGCATGGTCACTATATGAGTTAGAGAAGAAAGAGGAATTGTGGATGGGTATTAAGAGAGTGCCTTGAGAATTAAAAAGAAGAGGTAAACCATGAACTGATAAGCGTTGACGCAGGTATATAGGAGCGTTAGGACTATGAGATACATTGAACAGAAGTGAGAGGGAGTGATAGTTTTTCCGCTGTCTAATTTTGAGCCATTTCAGTTGCCTACGATAATTATGAATGTGGTCATATTTCCTAAGACGAAAAATGTACCTTATGCATGTATTCTGAAGTCGTTCAAGTTTATCGAGTTGCTCACAGCTTATCAGTCGTGGAAACATCAGCGTTTGTTGCAAGATGTTTGTTTGTTTCAATGCGTTTGTTGCAAGATTTCAATGCGTCTGTGTGAGTTTTGTGAACGTGCCAGAACTTGTTAATCGATCTTTTTTCTTTTTTTTTGTACGGGCCTCTGATAAAGCATTTTGGAAAAAAAAACGCAGAATTATACATACTTCTATCACGTGGCTCAAGTTTCCAGTGTTCGTCGCGTACTTTGGTCCGATTCCTTTGTTCGTTTTGTTCTGGTGATCTCGGTGTGATTATAGACCTATCAAATGGATTACTGGTTGTAAGTACCCTGCAACTTATTTTTGTAATAATTTATACCCATCCTTAAATTATCCGTAATTTAAACTTAACTGAAGAAATTGTAATAGCCGCTAATTAATTATTTTTCTGCGGTCTCAGCTGTCACTGTTAATAAAAATGTACGTTAATCATTTCGAAAATATTTATTTTATTTATTTAATTTAACAATACGCCCAAGGGGCATTTACAAAAAACATACAGTTAAGTACAAACATAGTGCGTAAAAATTTAAAAGATAAACAATGCTTTTTTGTATTCATTTAGAAACAATAAGAAGCATACTGCCATGCAAAATAAAAAGTGAAACTTTACATAGTAAAAAAGAAAAAAAAAAAATTATATGGATATAATAAAAGTAATTGAATTAAAAAGCAAATTGTAAATAACTTCTAAAGAATTCAAACAAAAAAATATATACATTTTCATATACTTATAAGTATAAAAAAATGGTATCAACAAATTATTGTTAAAAACAAATAATGAAAATTAGTTAACAGTAAGTATATATGTGAAAATAATATAATATACGGTACACAAAAATATTTGATAAATTAATATCAGAAAGAGATAAGATAATAATAATACACATCAAAAACAGAGAAAGAATTGTATGAAAAAGAAAGTTTTATTACGACATTAATAATTTGTTTCAAACGGTGCATTTAAGAACGTTTTAAAATTGATAATTGTCGTATTAAAAATGTCTATTTCACAAGTAAATTTGTTGGCTAAGGAATGTAAACGCGGAATCGGAAAAAATCGAATAAAATATACTGCAGAGTAAGGACAAATTGGTAACAATAATAACCAAAGACAAGTTTCGACAAATATATTGTTTCAAATTGAACTGTTATGTCACTTTTCTAACTCGTCGACTGTATATTTATTTAAAAACAATGGGAAAATTATTTACTTTACTTAATATGCCTCAATTTTATCTTTTCCTGTGCTTTTTTCACCTTTAAACTATGTTTCAATGCGGAGAACTTTTACAGCGAACGCGCGGTGAAATTGGAGCATCAAATTATACCGCAAAGCATAGAATTAAGAATAGTCCAGAAACCGCATACGCACATCAAACCGAAGGCGACTCAACTACTCATAAATGAGTAGGTTTACGTTTTGACCCATTAGTTTCTTTGTAGACGTCGCTCAGTACGCAACTCCTGATTTGAATTCAACTATGCCTTGTTGGGTCTTTTTAAAGTGTAGAAATAATGCTAGGATCTTAAAGAAACAGAATGCAAACACATTTCATGTGTAATTAGCAAATAAATGTGTATATAACAAATGCATTGCTTAAAAATTGAATTATTTTTTAGGGTCCATAGTCCATAATCGATGACACACGCGTGTTGAATAAGTTCACCTAAAGTAGACTAATGACCGACAATGCAATGTCATTATTTTATATAGAATCCAATACAACATATAATGCAACCTAACAGTATTGCACATAAATCGGGAGCACCGTTCTGCATTACCTACATTCACATCGTCCCTACCATGAAGAAATGAACTACAAAGGAACGTGGTCTAAAAAGAGACCAAAGGACGCAACGCCAGTCAGTCAGCCCGACAAGTTCAGTTCAGTTAGTCAGTCCAGCTCGACCAGTTCACTCAGTTCCAGCATGTAGTTCAAGAGCAGTCTCTTCAAACCATCATCGCCGTAACACTATTTATTCGCCATGTGGTAGATAAACATCAAACAGCAACCTCGTGTCATCTCTGTCAATCTCTATCTAGGGTAGGAACTCCAACCATAATCCTAATAGAAAATCAACATCACTTCTTGATATAAAAGTATGTTATTTTCCATCCATGCTTAGAGCTCACAGCATTTAAAATTTCCCCTAGCGTAACGAATAATAATAATTAAAGAATCATTTACATGTAACATCGATTTTTAGCTTTTTCGATTTTCACTGTAGATCAAAAAAGTCTCAAATCGACGTTTAGCGACATCTACAAAAAAAACTAACAACACCGAAATTCAGCAGGTACTCAAACATTTACTTAAACATACGCGATTCATTCGGACAGTACAAAACTGGAATAATAGATGGCACTAGAGAACTCAAAATACCAATTCCAGATTTAAAAAAGACGCTTCATAGACACGTGAAACGTATGCCTGATCACCTTGATTTTCAAAATATAAAACGTTACTTTAAAAAAAAAAAAATTAAGAATATGTTTATTCTGCTTGTGCAAGAAAAGGTTTTTGGCGTATATATTGTTGTGCTATATTTAGTTATAAAGGTGCTAAACTTGCTTTGTTTCTTTGTTGTTCTCAATATGTGTTATTTTCTAAATGTTAATATTATTTATGTCCCTAATTGAGTTGTTGTAATTCCTGGGAATGTAATTCAACGTATCAACGTATTATACTTGTAAAATACTTGGTGTTCTATGATTTATAAATAAAATAAATAAACGTATGGCTTTTTCTAAAATAAATTATTTGAAGTTTATACAGTAGACTATTTACACAATAAAATAAAATATAAATACATTATGCTAATTTACAAAAAAAAACTAATTTGAGATAGATAAGTCACTCAGATAGCAAAATAATCTAAAAATTCCAAAATTCCGCACAAGTCATGGTCGAAATAGTTTTATTAATTAATCGAAGGAATAAAAAAATACAATAATCTCCGCAATTAACTAAAAACTATTGAAACTAATATTTCACTAAATAAATTCATAGCAATTTTTCTTTTAACCCGAGTAAAAAAGCTTTCTATTTTAATTAGCTTGACTACTATTATTTTATGTTATTATTTTTATTTTGGATAATTTTGATTTATTTTCTTATGTATATACAATAAATAAAATAATGAAAATCATGGTAAAAAAACAACATGTATGAATTGTATAATTATATGAATCAATAAAATAAATAAATCTTTGTGACCCCAAGAATGTTCTATGACCTCGATTATTTTCCCTATAATAATCACACTTCTATTTATTTATTTTTATTTTTCATATTAAAACAATAAACTACATATAAACAAAATATTGTAAATGGGGGCTAGATTTTTTACCTTCCATGCGCTCTGTAGCTGTAAGACGTCCAGTAGCTCAATCACAAATAACTATCGACGTGCTTAAAAACATGCTTAGCATTTGAGCGATCACAATGAACTATATTGAACACGTTAAGTTATCGCAGTCATAAGTCATATCGCAGTAATCTCTAAGTCAACACTCGTATTGATTTGTTTTTTGTTTTCGTCGTAAATAAATACAGTTCACTGGCGAAAAATTGGCGTTTACTATAAAAAATAAAACAATATATTGCAATTGCAAAATAATTAGGAGTATCTAATACAAAAAAGGGAACATAAAATTACAATTACTATGGCGACTGTTTTTTTTTTTGACAAATGGCTTGCCAATAAATAGCATGATAAATAAAAAATAAAAATAGCAGTTTTGGAATATTTTCCATATTTACACCGGTGAAATTCAAATATTTGATTGCGCAGCAGGATTATACGTCGCGAAACGTAAATATTGTGTCATTTAATATTAGGTGTTCACGGATGTTCAATTTTTTTAAAAATTTATTATTTACCTACAATTTTACATTTTTTATTATTTTTTAAAGCATTTTTTTTTACGGGACTCACCATGTCGGTAAAGATCTTTTACATGAAAACATATGATAACAATACATTGTGATCGCGAATACGAAAACAACCATGGTGAGAAATTGTTATCACGTCGCTAATTAGCACGTCGATACTTATTTGTAATTGAGCTACTGGGATATTTATTTATTTTACAGCGCCTTTGAGGTGATTTTCACATAAATGGCACTCTGTAAATTTTTCTTTTCTTTTCCACATCCGCTTCTAAGTGGAGCATGTGGACATCACCATTTGCCTCCAGAATCGCCAGCCAGCATTTTCGCCTCTTCCCACGTCAATCCAGCGCCCCTTAATTCCGCCGAATAAAGTCGAAAGATCGTCATCGACGGCCTTGCAGGACGGCGTGAGCCCGCAAGTTTAAAGAAGAGGCAACTTGGGCTTAGGTTCTCCTGAGGCATGCGCAGCACGTGTCCAAGCCAGGTCCACTGCAACATCCTCAAGACGCTCGTTATAGGAGGCTGCTGCTGAGGCTGCCGAGAATAGTCTCGGACGTCAATGTTAGTTATAAAATTGAACCACCTCAAAATTCAGAAGTTTGGTGTTTTCAGCTTTGATAAGGTGCCAAGATTCAAGTATTATAAGTACAAGAGTTATCAGTGGTGTGTTTGAGAAGGATACTGTCTTTCTTTGGACATATTGCTAGACGGGAGCCAGACAATCCAGAAAAGGCAAAAATGTCTGGCCGAGTTGAAGGTTGGAGAGGCCGGGGTAGAATCCCATATAGATGGACTGACCAAATAAAGGTGGCTACGGGGCTAAAATTTGATGAGTCAGTACGTCGGGCTGAGGACGGAGTGGAGTGGAACAGAGTAATCAGAAGTGTTCATGGTGATCACGATCCTCAGCATTGAGGGACCGACTTGGAAGAAGACAAGAGTTGAAAAAAAAACTCTGTTAATTATCCAAGTATCGTTTGCTAAGAAAAGTAGCATGGATGATTGGCCTCGAGGGGGGAGACTACACTTAGGAAGAAATGGAGTCCATGTTAGAAATCCCAAGTCTACAAAAACGTAGAAATAACATTGACTCCATATTTATGTTTAATTTACTACATTGTTTATTTAATGTACCATCGTTACTTATTTATTTATTTATTTATTATCGGACACTGTCCATGTACACAATTTATAGGGTTTAAATATTATCATAAATTAATAGTTTAAAACATTTTTAAAAAAGAAGCATTGACAAGCCGTTAGACGAGGACGACCAAGGAAGACGTGGCATGATCAGATAAACCAAAATCTTAAGTCTGGTCATGTCAAAAGCAGACAGAACCGAAGGGCATGTATGAATGTGGAAGAGGCTAGGATTGTATGCCAGGATAGACGTGTGTGGCGGTCCATTCTCTCTGCCTACCCCTACGGGGAAATGGCGTGATGGTAGTAGTAGTAGTAGTAGTAGCATTGACAAACATAAGGGACATCAAGACAAGATATGGACTATTTATTTGGTGCTCGTTTAAATCGTTGTAAACTTAAACCAAAAAAGTCCAGATCTGGAACAAGTGGTATTCAATGTTTCGATCCGCCGGTTGCGAAATAATAATGTGCTGTTCCTCGATCAACACAGCACAAACTATGGCTCGCATGCACCAATGTCCCGATTGTGTCGTATTGTAAACTCGAAACAAGATTTGGACTTTTTTGATGTAAGTCTTTATAGATTAAAAAAATCACTAAGATAGACCGGATCTTGTCTTGGGGTAGGATTTTTTTGTCCTAGCTTTAATTTATTTATTCATTCAAATTTACAAAATTAAATATTTATGAACTTATTAAGGCTTTTTAGCCTTTTTTAGCTATGCCCGTGTCAAGCCACAATAAATAACAATAAAAATACATAGTAAAATTAAATAGATCAAATCATTATGGCATAGAATAACAATCTAGAAAAAAAAGGTAAATGTAATAAATAATCAAATTCCAAAGAATGCAATGCAAAAAAAAAACAGAAATAATTTAAAAAATATAAATTACACAAATTAAGAATCACACGTTATCAAATATACAAAATAGTGGTATCATTAAAATCAACAAAATAATAGTAAAATATAGTAGTTAAAAAAAAAAACAAAATAAGAGTATCATTTAAATCAACAGAAAAAGAATATATATGAAAGCATAATTGAAATAATAATTGAGATATGTATTCTAGAAACTCACTCAATACTATAGTAAGAAATATAAGAAATAGGAGCAATAAATCATATGCCAAATAATAGTACGTACTAAATTAAATAAAACAAAAATACATAATAAAAAAAACATAAAAACTATCAATATATATAAAAAGCAAATAAAAGTAAAAAGTATGGAAGGAAAGCAGATTTGTAACTTTTTGCTACTATCAAACATTAAAAAATTGACAACCTTCCCTTTCGATGTGCAGCACAATTATTACGAGTACCATTAATAATAAATTGTATTTACCATCGTTAGAATGGACTGCATAAGTCCGTCAAATAAATAAATAAATAATAAGTATGAACATATAACAATATCATTGCTCATTATTCTGACAATACAAGCAGACTGTAATTGACAACCGCGTGATTTTGTCTGTTTTGCATGGAACTGCAGAAATGTATTTTAATATCTCTCGTAAAGCCAGCATTAAGTGCACTATAGAGGTACGTCGGCAGTCGCGGCCGTGTTTGCTGGGAGGGGAGTGGGGTGGTAAAGAGGACGGGTGGGAGACCCGAAGAGGCCGCAAGTGAGGGAAAGTTTTAATATCAGCGGATTATCACTACTCCAAAAGTAAGATGCATCAGTGTTAAATCCTAGACCAGAGACTCCCAAAATCTGAACAAATAATCATTTCAATAGGGAAATATCACATACTATGCTCTTCAAAGAATTCAGAGTACTGAATATTATTCAACAGTATATATTGAGAACGGTAGTGGTTACACACATAAATAGAGACATTTACCCAAGCGTCAACCACAACTATAATACAAGATACTCTTATAGGGGTTTGATACTAAGTGAAGGGGTCTACACTGTTCTGGCATCGAGACAACACTATTACGTAGGCAAAAATGTCCATAACCTTTTGCCAGAATCGTGGAAAGACGGGAGTGTTGTCAAGTTGCGGAAGGTGTTGACCTCGCTCGTTCATGACATTGGTCGTAGGGAGTCAGAAAAGTTGATGCATGCCACGGATCGGAGATTCTTACTGGATGTCGAAAATAAAATATAAAATATAAGGAATAATTTTAAAAATATATATTTATGTACATGTGTATATATATATATATGTGCGTATATATGTGTATGTCTGTATGTATATGTATCAAAATGTGTTTACGAATAAGTTTATATTTTGTTTGTCTGTGCTCTATATTAATTTGTTAACTATTATAATTGGGTTGTGGTCCTGTGGCTAGTGTCTCGGACTCACGGACCAAAGGTCTGTGGTTCGAATCCCACTCTACCCCAACTTGATTCCATTTTCTAATAGTGAGTTATTTAAAACTCGTTGAAAATGGCCCTCAAAATTAAATATTTGGGTAAATCATAAGAACGCAAATATTTCTTTTTATAAAAAAAATATAAAAAATAAAATGTAATTGCCTAGCTTGGAACGGGGTATGTACCCTTGTTAGCTGGGCAAAGTGAACATGGAATTGTATTTTGATAAAGAGTGTAAATAAATAAATAAATATGAATACAGATAAAAATATATGAAATTTTTATTATTTATTTATTAAACGCTTTATTTATATATAATTATATATATAATTCCTCTGTACGAGTGATGTCACCGTACTCCTAAACGGCTTAACTGATTTACGTGCGGTTTTCAAAGAAATATAGATCTTTGCGCTGTGCGTGTTCGTAGATATTAAAATCTTCAATCGAATATGTAAAAAAAAAGTTAGGAGTATAAATGTTTTATTCATCGATCTACAACGGTTGCATCCGAGGAGAATGCATTTGCAAAAAAATGGAAAGATGTTGTTTTTTTGTGTATAAAAAACGTTTGTTTTTTAATGTTTACAAACAGCATTTGTTTTTTGTGGATCTCAATCAGATTGTTTCCTTAAATTCCTTATAATTTCAACCCATTTTTTTCTTTTTATTGGATTGTTGGTAACACTTAAATAATATTACATTCAATACGTTTTTAAAAATCGCATTCCTACATAAGTACACCCCTTTGTTGGTGAGACGACCGGAGTTTGAGGTTTGCAAAAAGAATGCCATATTTGAAAAAATATTTTTTTATGTTTTGGAATTCAACCATAAACAAGTACCTAGGTACCTACTTATCAATGAAAAGTATTTTGCCAACGTTCGGGGAGGACAACGTTTGTCGGATCCGCTTGTATGCATGTACAATTTATATACATAAGGGCGGGCATATTGCCTTAAGGCAATTTCTTCCTACCGACCCAAACCGTTCAGTTTGAGAAAATTACAAAAACATGGATATATTGAATCTTACAATTTTGTACAAAAATTAAATACAAAGATTAACAAAATAAAAATATACAACAAATTAACACTATGCTATTAAGAGAGGAGAGGGGATGGAAAGGAAAAAAGAAGGATAAAGGAACAATTGAAATATTCAGATAGTGACATTTCAATCTTGACTTGAATGTTAATAAAGAGGGGGCGTCTCTAACATTAGTGGGTAGATTATTCCACAATCGAGCAGCTACTACTGTGAAAGAGGAGGCAAGAAAATTAGAGCGATGAAAGGGTATTCAAAGGGTTCTCTCGTTACTAGAACGAAGAGATAGTCAAAGGAAACTGGCGAGATTTTTGGTAACTAAATTCTACGATGTATGCAAGAAAAGCGATTTGCTTATGAATGTTGATAAATCGAAAGTGATGGTTTTTGAAAGGGATGAAAATATAACTAAATGTGAGATCAGCGTGAACGGAGATATTCTGAATCAGGGAGAAGAATTTGTTTATCTGGGAAGTAAGTTTACTAGGGATGGAAAGGAGGGTAAGTGCCGGGAACTACTTTGGCAAACTACTTTGGCAAACAAATGTTTATCGCAGTAGGCCAAACTAGCAGTTTACAATGGAGTTCTAGTGCCAACTCTGATGTATGGGAGCGAAGTATGGAATTGGAAAAATAATTATGAAAGTAGGTTAAATGCTGTCAAAATGCGATTCTTTGGGCGAATGTGTGGTAAAACTACGTATGATAGGTGCACAAATGTCGAGATCCGTGAACTGTGTATGGCTGAGACCTGCATTATCGACAGAATCAAGAAAAGGGTGCTGCATTGGTTTGGAGATGTGAGCGAATGGACAGCGAAATAACGGCTAAAAGGATCTACGATGCGAATGTGATGGATGCAGAAAACGAGGAAGACCGAGAAAGACATGGCACGATCAAGTCGATCAAATACTTGAAAATAGACATGTCAAGAGTAGGAATAATCAGCGTGCGTGATAAGAAGATGTATTAAATTATTGTTTGTTTAAAATAAGTATCCTATTTGACTTCTCACCTCTTCGGCTATTCCTATGCAAAATAATAATATGTCAATCGTTGAGATGTGAAGGAAACACAAAAAAACACACTTCCGCATTTATAATATTAGCATGGATTTTGAGTCCTAACAGAAAACGCCGAAATACTATTATATTTTTTATTCTTTGAGTTTTCCAAATCTTAAGTTTGGCAATCCTTGTTCCCATTCATAAATTTGTAAAGTTCGCCGGAAACCGCCATATTCAAGCCTTACTTTTATTTACTTTAAAAAGTCTAAAATATGCCGTCCGCAAAACCTTCACTCTTATGATAGCTCACAATTGAACCGAATTTATTTCTCGAGATTTCATTTAAAACTTTGCATCGAAAGCACATGCATAATATGCACACGGCCAAATGGTTGCTCATTTGTTGTGCTTCTCTACACAGCGATACATATTGCGATTATGTCAAGATACAATCCTTCCTTAGTCCTTCAAATATTGTTTTCAATGTTTAAAATATATATTTAAGAACCAAAATTTATTTACAAGTAATTCAAATAGATCAAGTCAAAGAAGGCATCGTGTGTTAGAAATAGCACATTGTAAAACGAGGCTCGCACAGAGACATGCATATTTTATAGGCCCAAAAATGTTTAATTGTTTTTTTACTGATAATATTTCATTGATTCCAAACTTTCAAAATTTTCCTTCATTTAAAAAACACGCACTATCCTGGATTCAAACTAAAGATACGAACTCTTATTTTCTATGATTTGTTTTGTTGCCCTTTAATAATAAGGAATATTTTTGTGTTTTTTGAAATATTTTTTATGTCCTTTTTTAATTACTATAAAAAAATACCATATTATCTTTTACAGAATATTTATTTTTTTCTTTCTTATGTTACACAAAAATATTATAACTGTCTATTATTTATTATAGGAGCAAAAATTCATTCACATTTTCTTATATTTATTTATTTATTTTATTTTATTTATTTGGATAACCAACAGCTATAATTATCTCATATTTATATAACAAAACAAATAACAAATAAGCCAATTACAGGTTTTCACAAGTAGCATCACAGTAAGTTAAAAAAGATTCTCGAACATAAAATGAATAGTAATTAAATGTAAATTTAAAAGAAAAGAAAAAATACTACGAGTTATTTCGAAAGCAAACGCCGCACGTTATTAAGATTATTTTCAAATAAATCTATGTTAAATGATTTATTTAGTACATTAAAATTATTAAAAGTTCGCCATAAATATGAATTTTGGCTATAATTAGATGAAACAAGAGGTATGTGGAGAAGAGGGTTATTTCTTTAAACTTTGGAAGGAACATTGATCGAAAGTTTGCATAGTAGTTCAGGACAGTCAATTGAACCAGAGGCAATTTTAAGTAAATAAATTATATCCGCTATTTCACGACGTTTTTGCAGAGGCAGTAGGTGATGTTTTTTACATATATGAATATACTGGTCAGATTTAAACTCAAGTTTCAACCGGAAACACATGAACTTTACGAATTTTTTTTGAATATTTTCAATGCGTGATATCTGCACATTGTACATAGGATTCCATATTTGTGATGCATATTCTAAGTTGCTTCGCACTAATGTACAGTAAAGGATTTTAAGTGTCTTTGCCATAGTGAACGACGTAGAGCTACGCATAACAAAGCCAAGCGCACGCGATGACTTTTTTATGATGCTGTCAACATGGGCGTCAAAAAGTAATTTACTATCATGGAAGACACCTAGATCCTTTACACATAATGAGGGTTGGAGGTTTTGACCCTTAAGCACATAGTTAGTACGTAAAAATTTTACTTTGCGACTAAATGTAATAACTGAACACTTAGAAGGATTAAGGTCCAAGCAGTTGGAGTTGCAGTAATCCTCTAGACGGTCGAGATCTGACTGCAGATCAAAGACGTCAGCTGGGGTCTTGATATATACACAGGCCATGCCTTTGTGGGATTTTTAGTTTACTATTTTTACTAATAATATGTATTTTATTGCTATGTAATTATGCTTTATTTTTTTAATACTCTGTATTATCACTTATGTTTATTGTTAAAAAACAAACAATACAAAAAAAATAGTGCCCCCACAGTGCAGGGGCGAATCGCGTTGATAAGCGATTATGCGCAGCTTACCATTATATTTGACTATCCATAATAATGCTTCACGGTAACTTCATGTATTTCTTATAAATCATTGCTAACTGTTTGTATTTTTTCCAAATATAAATAAAACGCGCCTAGCGCCAGCAGTAATCCAAGAAACTATAGTCCTTAAAATATAGCTTGATTAAAGTGACAGCTGTCAAACTAATGTCACTAGTGATGGAAAATTAATGATCACTGATCAAATCGATTTGATCAGTTTTTTCATGCAAACATGAAACTCTCTTTCCGAAATTTGACATAAAAACGCAAAAAGAAGCCGATTTTAGTGTGTTTACTATTCACCAAAAATACTATTCACCAAAAAATAAGACATTTATACTTTTTTTCATGAACAACACCAAATGAATTATGTTTTTATTCAATCAAAATTGATGTAAATACATTTATTAATTTGTCCCGTCTCTAACATTTTTGCAATATTTTAAGGAATATAGCTGATTATTAGATTTTCTTTCTTCATACAGATATATTTTGAGGATCTTAAACCCAGTGGTGGTTTTTTTCTTCTTGAGTAAGCTTGCAGATTACTCAAAATATTTGAAGATTCTTGATTTGGAAAACAGTGTTTCGAACATTATTTCTTAAGAACTATTTTTATTTGAGATGATATTTTTGCGGTCGTTTTTTGGCATTATTCATTTTTACAATAAATTGGCCTGTTTTAATCGTAATGAGAACACCTAAACTGATTAAATTCATTTTGTTATTTTTTATACGAGTTATGTGTTAAATTAATGGATAATATTATATAGCTACACAATATAATATATAACGAAGTTATGTCGTTTGAGTTGATTTCATAGATGAGATTTGTTGTATCACACATAACCACAGAAAAAATAGCAATTCATAGTAAATATAACACACATTCATACAAATAAGTATACTATATTTTGAAGATCTTAAACCCAGTGGCGGTTTTTTTCTTCTTGAGTAAACTTGCAGATAACTCAAATTATTTGATGATTCTTGAATTGGAAAACAGTATTTCAAACATTATTTCTAAAGGGCTATTTTTATTTAAGATGATACAGTTGACATATATTATTACCATAATTATTACTTTCATGCGTCAAATCGCAAGAAACATGGCGCTCGACGCGGCTGCTTTTGGCATTTTTCATTTCTATAACTTGGCCAGTTGACATTTTAATCGCTATGGGAATACCTAATTAATACCTTCTGATTTTTTTGTGCTATTTTTTATAAACATTTTTGAGAAGGGGAATATGGGCTTATGACCTGTCATTGGCTGGTTTAAGTGGTGACTTTACACACTGTGTAATATTCACCGTACTGCCTATGTTTGAACATCCACATTTCTTCAACTCTTCCATCTGTTGACTTTTGTGAAGTAAAAGAGCTGAAACCTTTATCACGTGGATGAGATTCATCCGGCTGAACCAATTCACCTACTAGGCAACGCCTGAAAACAATTTTCCAATTTTTTATTCTTCTTCTTTTACCAGGTAGTTATTAAAACTCTACTCCAAGGACTCTATAACAGCTGCGGGTGGATGGTGGGCTTAAGGATCTCTACTCAGATGGAAGAGTTGAGGAAATGTGGATGTTCAAACATAGGCAGAATGGAGAATGTTACACAGTGTGTGAAGTGGCCACTTAAACCAGCCAATGATAGGTCATAAGCCCTGTAAATGCCTAGATATCTATATTCCCCTTCTCAAAAATGTTTTCCCTCTCTGTTGCAATAAATTTAAATATGAACAACACCCTAGGAAGAAAATCCAGCCAGTCTGCAAGCATTTGGACGTACTTAAAACATTGTTGATTATTGTTTAATTTATAAATAAATATTGACTCGATCAATACGCTTAAAGTGCCAATCGTTGGTTAAATTAAAATTGCCAAATTTTTCGTGATATAGATGGCTCGTCTCTCCGCAATTTATGTCGCGAGAGTTATGTCGCGTGTAGAGAAGCATATACCACAAAGAATGGCTTCCCAAACAATGCGTAGGAATAGTGAATGCAAAAGTCAGCAGTATTTCCGCTTCGCGATGCATTTTTCTAAGCATTGTCTGCCATTGGGTCCATTGTTCTTCCGCCCATTGTACGATGCAACTTATTCATTTGTCTGGAACTGGCCCCTGATTGGCCAGCTTAAATTTAAAACTAGAATCACAGAACAGAAAAAATTGAAATGAAAAAAACCATCAAGAAAATTTTCATTCCGTAGGCTGAACATAAGTTATCTTTTTATATATGATTCTTCTGAACATGTCATGTCACTGAACTCCTACACGGCTTAACCGATTTACGTGCGGTTTTCAGCGAAATGTAGATCTTTGCGCTGCGCGTGTTCGTAGATATTGAAATTTTCAATCGAATCTGTAAAAAAAATGTTAGACGCATAATTTTTTTTTTCATCGACGTACCAGGGTTACATTCGACGAGAATGCATGTACAAAAAAATGGCAAAATGTTTTGTGTTTGAAAGTTTGTTTTTGAATGTTTACAAACAAAATTCGCTTTTTATGGATCCCAATCAGATTCTTTTCTTACATTCCTTATAATTTCTTCCCTTTTATTACTTTTTACCGGATTTTTGGTAAAACTAAAATAATATTAACTGATATTCAATATTTAAAAAAAAAACGCATTCATCAATAAAGTACACACCTGTTGGTGAGAAGAGCCAAGATTGACATTTGCAAAAAGAATTCTATAATTGAAAATCAATCATTTTATGTTTTGGAATTCAATCATTTACAAGTACCTAGGTACCTGCTTAAATTCAATATTTGAATATATAAAAAAATAGTTTTGGAGTTTAATTTTAAACAAGTACCTAGGTACTTATTTATCAAATAAAACGTCTTTTTCCAAGCTAATAGTAAACTAAACCTATAATAAAGAAAAATTATTTTATCGCAATTTTTTAAATTTATTTGTTTATTTATTTGTATATTTTTCCATACATATATTTACATAGAATTTTATTTACAAAAAAAAACTTTTTAAAAAAATATCTTAAAATTAAGCTATAACATGAATTGGAAAAAATGCCCACACAGACTTCAGCGTCTGAGCGTGGGCCATTCCTTTTATAATTATTAATAAGTTTATAGCATATAAATATGGTATGTAATGACCATGAAAAGAAAAGAAAAGAAAAACAAAAGAAAAACAAAATTAACATATGCTGATATTATGAAAACAGGATTTATTTGCAGTAAAACTGGCCCTTAAAACCCGCGTATAACTAACCTAACTATCAAATGACATGCTTCTGTACTTGTAAAGTTGTACTGTGAGGTGTCAAAAAAAAATTAAGCCACTCTCGTTTTAAGTTGAAGAAAATCACATACGTCGTTGTTCTTCGATCATGACGATTTAAGTCTTACAAAACGACGAGCTGTTTCACCCTATTGCGACATAGACAGGGCATAGTAAATTGTAAACAATGCACTTAGTAAAAGAGTACCCAGTGGATACGTACATATGCATAGAGTTGTAGAGAATAAAGGGAATTAGGGCGAGACGGTTTTATCCAGTTAACATTTAAGTGCTTCTATAATCTGCATCCAGAGCTCTTGTGGGTGTTTCAAATCCATTAATTATATTTTTTTTAAATATTAATATAACCTTATAGCCAGTTTTATTATTGCAACTGCTACTACCATCGAGCAATTTCCCCGTAGGAGTAGACCGAGAGAGTGAACCGCCACACACTTTTTCCACATTAACAGTCATCATGTGTATAGAATTATAATATACCAGTAGCTCAATCACAAATAACTATCGACGTGCTTAAAAACATGCCAAGAATTTGAGCGATCACAATGAACAATAATGAACATGCTTAAGCTATCGCAGTCATAAGTCAACGCGTGTGTAATCTCTAAGTCAACGCTCGTGTCGGTTTGTTTTTTTGTTTTCATCGTAAATAAATACAGTTCATTGGCGAAAAATTGTCGTTTACTATAAAAAATAATACAATATATTGCATTTGCAAAATAGTAAGGCGTATCTAATACAAAAAAGTGAAAATTAAATTACCTACAATTACTATGGCGACTGCTTTTCGTGACATTTGACTTGTTAACCGCCGGCTAAATGCAATAAATAGCGTGATAAATAATAAATAAAAATAGCAGTTTTGGAAAATTTTCCATTTTTACACAGGTGAAATTCAAGTATGTGATTGCGCAGCAGGATTATACGTCGCGAAACGTAAATATTTCGACATTAAATATGGTGTTCACGGACGTTGCATTGTGATCGCGAATACGATAAACAACCATGGTGAGAAATTGTTATCGCGTCGCTTATTAGCACGTCGATGGTTATTTGTGATTGAGCTTCAGGCGGTATAGGAAATATTTAGTAGGAACGTGAACTGACTGTTCGTCGGCTGTTCATGTTTTTTCTTTATATATCCTATGTTTTTATTTTTCTTTTCATGTACTCGTATTTAAAATTATATTAACTATTATAAATAAACAACTAAAACAGTGTAAGTCAAGCACAAGTCATATCACTCCACTGCTTCGGGAACTACACTGGCTACGTTTTCCACAGAGGGTCGAATACAAACTCTGTTGGCTTATGTATAAGTCACTGCACAACTCGGCTCCGGAATATCTAAGGGAACTATGCATTCCAGATGAACTAGCTGACAGGCGTCTCACGCTTAGATCAGCTACGTCTACGGCGAGAGGAAAAGTTATTATACCTCTACGCAAACAGCGCACTAAATTTGGTGAACGCGCATTTGCGGTCGCAGGCCCTATGGCATGGAATGCTCTCCCAGCAGAGGTGCGAGGCTGTGAAAGTGAAGTGATGTTTCGGAAAAAACTTAAAACCCACTTGTTCTCTAAATCATTTGAATAAATCCGTAGCACGTGACAACAAAATAAATTATTTTAATTAAATTACAAATTTAAAAGCTTCAATTAAATTAACTTAACAATAGAATCACCATGTAAAGCGCCCTTGAGGTATTTTATTACGAAAATGGCGCTATATAAGTTATCCATAATAATAATAGTCTCTTCTTTTGGAGAGTTACAGTGATAACATTTACTAGATGTATAAAAGTAATTATGTTTAGAATTTTACAAAAACTTGTACTTTTTATGAATTATTTAAAAAAAATCTTATACAAAAAATTGAAAGTGAAAATTAAATTACAATTACTATGGCGACTGCTTTTCTTGGCATTTGGCTTGCCAACCGCCACCGCCGGCTTAATGCAATAAATAGCGTGATAATAAATAAATAAAAATAGCAGTTTTGGAATATTTTCCATATTTACACCGGTGAAATTTAAATATGTGATTGCGCAGCAGGATTATCGTCGCGAAACGTAAATATCTTGGCATTTAATATAAGGTGTTCATAGATGTTACATTGTGATCGCGAATACGATAAACAAACAACCATGGTGAGAAATTATAATTGTAGAACCAAATTTTTATACATCGTACTGTGTCCGAAATCCCACCTCTACCCGACATCCCACCTGCGCGCATGCGCGAAGTGGCCGCGTAACGTTGCCAGACCGCGAACAATATAAGATAATTTTGTGTTATATTATGTAATATTTGATCACAAACAATATTTTACCGACTCGACTATAAAAATAAAAAGGTATTTTTACTAGGCAAACCAAAATAAATAATTAAATAATATTTAGGTATTTGAGTAAATTAACACCGTTAAATACTATACTTAGGTTTATCGATGGAAAACCGGGTAACAAATTCAACTACCCTGGCAATACTAACAAAATGTCCACCTAATTTTATTTTACAATCTGACAGATGATAAAATAATCGAATTCTTAAATAATACTGTTAATTAAATCGGCGTTCACTTCGTAACACTTCATTATAAATTATTATAAGCATAAAACTTTGTTATTAGTATAACACAATTTTTATTCTTTTACAAGAACACCATTACAGTGCTCTCCCGAAACTGTAGTAGTGTTCTTGTAAAATAATAAAAATTATGTAACACTAATAACAAAGTTTTATTTTCGTTATAATTTAATTTATAATGAATTCTTAAATTATATTAACTGTGAATTCGCTTCTTACACATGAACTTTGATTGGCTCCTGAAGTGTAAGACGGATCATCTTACCTTCATTTAAGAAAAATGATCAACATACGCTATGATTGGTGTACCAATGCAGTGCCCTACCATTAGGAGCGGAAAGGGAATGAAGAACATTTTATTTAACGCTTATTTTAATGAACTCATGGAGTTTAACAATAAAAACGCCAAACTTTAAGCGTTTTGAAGTGACATTTAATTTATTAAAATATGTTTCGGCTGAAAATCTTGTTTTAGTCAGTATTTAGTTTTTTTTATTATTTAAAACTTATTAACCCCCTTTAACAAACGAAAAAATCACAATATAATAAATAACTCTGTTGTTGAATTTCTATCTGTGAAATTGAACCTCCTTCCAACTCAAAATGACAACAAAAGGATTCTCAAGACTTAGCCCATTGGGGGTCTAAAGCGAAGAGAGTGATATTGCTATAGCTAATCGTAATGTATTATACAAGTCCTCGTGGTCAAGAGGTTAGCAGGTTCAACAACTACGCAAGAGATCTCGGGTTCGATTCCCGACGTGATTGGAATTTTAAAAAATTGTTTTGGACCTAGGGATAAATTACATTAGGAAGTTAGTTTATCTTCGACTGTTCGACGGTCAAAAGCAATACAATGTAATCGCTCCAAAAATATTTAATGATTTATTGCCAAATTTAAAAGATTAAAAATGTAAAACAAATTTTAAAATAAAAATAACTGCACATATTATTAGTGTAGCGAGAGATTATATATAAATCAAAAAACGTAGTACTTTATATAATAGGGTATTTCCACAAGTCAGGAATAACGTTGAAAATATAATATATATTTAGAGCGGATTGTTACGATTCTAACAATATAACTATCAATGTATTCAAAACAGGTATTCATTCATAATTTTCGGGTTTAAAAATGAGCACATACAAAACGGCCCGCAGTTGGCACACGTCATTTTGACGTCACGCGTTATGACTGCCGACTGCGCTCCTAGTGAACATTGCGTACAAGTTTGGCGCCAAAACGTCATACGTGCCGTTTGCCCTACAGGGCGTGAAACGCCTCGTTTTTGGGGTAATTAAAAATATGCATATTTTAAACCTTTCTAAAAAAATTATTCGACGTCACACGAAAAAAATATGAATACCGTTATAATCGCAATTTTTACCTTATTAAAATACCAAAATAATAAAAACACATGAAAATATCCAATTGGTACACATATTACGAGTATTAATATTTTTATGTATTTGCTTTATATATTTTTTATTATGTATTTGCTTTATATATTTTTTATTATATATTATACTATATTATTTATGTTTAAGTAACGTGTATTCTTGGCAGATATATATACTTTATATTTGTATAATAATGATTTTTAATTTCTTACATTTAATTAGCTAGGCATTTATAACTAAGTAGTTTTAGTTTTTATTTTTTATGTTATTGTTTTATTAGTATAGGACTACTTATGCACTAAAGATAGAAAATCTCCATCTTAGAACAGGCTGTGCCATGTTAGATGGAGACTATCATAAACAGAGAACAAAGAAGAAAAAAATATTTAAAAAATATAAATAGTCAGTCTCGATGTCCCTTATGTTTGTCAATGCTTCTTTTCTTTTTTAAAAATGTTTTTAACTATTCTTTTATTGTAATATTTAAATTTTAACTTATTGCATTGAGAGGGAAAGCATTTTTGAGAACGGAATATGGAAGTCTAGGCATTTACAGGGCTTATGACCTGTCATTGGCTGGTTCAAGTGGCCACTTTACACACTTTGAACATTCACCATTCTGCCCATGTTTGAACATCCACATATCCTCAAGTCTTCCATTCGTTGACTTTTGTGAAGTAAAGGAGCTGAAACCTTTATTATGTGGGTGAGATTCATCTGGAAGGATTTCGTCATAATAAGTTTAAATATGAATAACTCCCTAGAGAGGAAATCCAGCCAGTCTGCAAGCATTTTGACAAACTCAAACATTGTTGTAATATTTAAAACCTATAAATTGTATTCATGGACAATGTCCGTTAGTAAATAAATAAATAAATATTACAACAGAGATGAAGAACATTTTAGAGAAGGCCCTGTAGATGCCTAGACTTATTACCTTGTCTATAATGTTCTTCATCTCTGTTGTAATATGTTAATATCAAAAGCTCCCTGGGGAGTTGAATCCAGTTATTGTCCACAGAAATTTGTACAAACTCAAAATATTGTTGATACCTTCGTGGAGCAAAAATGATCTAGATACAAAGCGATTGGTTTACCTATGCAGTGCCCTATGCACCATTAGGTTCCGAAAGGTAATAACGACTTTAAATTACATCACAAGTTTTCGTCGATCAAACAATCAATGATTGCGTTGACATGTATTGTGATAGATTTTCGGTTTCCGGTAAGCCATTTTCTTCAACGCTTGTATATTTTGACAGCTACAAAGTTCTATTTTTAAATGTCAGGACAACTCACAACTCACCGATAAGAGCTAATGACGTCACGGGCGGAGTTTTGTCACAATTACAAAACCTAAAACTGAAACCCTTTGACTTCGACATTGACAGTTACAAATATATTTTTTCGTGCGCGCGTGCGTGTGTTTTTTAGCTCCGAAACATTTACACTTAAAATGGATAAAAAGTTAATTTTTGTAATGTTTTAGTGATTAAAACAAAAACTCTAAATGTGTGTGTCGTGTGCAAATGAAGAACGATCACGGTAAGATATTTTATAACGTTTCTTGAGTGTTTATAATCCTCCTTATATTGCCAAAATTATCCATTTGCAAACGCAACATATTTGACAGTTTTGATGTAGGTGTTACATAAAAATTCGTTACTCAAGAAAGTTTTCAGAGGTTGTCGGCGCATGTCGATTTTTCGAACTCAGGCGAAATAGTTTATTTAAATTAATTACTTTTTAATAAACAAATTTACTGTTAAGAAAATCTGAACTCACAGCACTTTCACCAAATATATCTTAAACCGTACTGGTGACCTTTAAAATTTGATAATAGAATTGTCATTTAAATTTATTTCAACAGAGAGGGAAAAAGTTTTCAAGAAGGGAATATGGAAGTCTAGGCATTTACAGGGCTTATGACCTGTCATTGGCTGGTTTGAGTGGCCACTTTACACACTGTGTAACATTCACCATTCTGTCCATGTTTGAACATCCACATTTCCTCAACTCTTGCATCTGTTGACTTTTGTGAAGTAAAAGAGCTGAAACCTTTATCACGTGGGTGAGATTCATCCGGCTGAACCAAATCACCTACTAGGCAACGCCTGGAAACAATTTTCCAATTTTTATACTTCTTCTTTTACCAGGTAGTAATTCAACAATGTTTGATTATGTCCAAATGCTTGCAGACTGGCTGGATTTCCTCCCTAGGGAGTTGTTCGTATTTAAATTTATTTCAACAGAGAGGGAAAAAGTTTTCGAGAAGGGAATATGGAAGTCTAGGCATTTACAGGGCTTATGACCTGTCATTGGCTGGTTTGAGTGGCCACTTTACACACTGTGTAACATTCACCATTCTGCCCATGTTTGAACATCCACATTGAAAATTGGAAAATTGTTTCCAGGCGTTGCCTAGTAGGTGATTTGGTTCAGCCGGATAAATCTCACCCACGTGATAAAGGTTTCAGCTCTTTTACTTCACAAAAGTCAACAGATGGAAGAGTTGAGGAAATGTGGATCAACAAACATGGGCAGAATGGTGAATGTTACCAATTAAACCAGCCAATGACAGGTCATAAGCCCTGTAAATGCCTAGACTTCCATATTCCCTTCTCGAAAACTTTTGTCCTCTCTGTTGAAATAAATTTAAATACGAACAAATCCCTAGGGAGGAAATCCAGCCGGTCTGCAAGCATTTGGACATAATCAAACATTATAGAATTGTCATTTTATTAGATTTATTTTCTGTTTCTTATATTTGGAATTCCTAAAACAAGTAGAATGCAAATACACGAAGACAAAATAAATAGTAGTGTTTCTACGTCACAAAACGTAAGTACGCGACCTAGAACAGGTGGTAATATATTAATTCCCAAATTAAAAACAACTACACCACAACTTCATTATACTTACAGAGGAATATTTTTCTTTAATGAAATAAACAAAGAAAATAAAAATTACATTCAGGAAAACAACTTATTTAAGCAAGAAGTAAAACGTTACATTTATAATTTATATTTATTAACATATTACAACAGAGATGAAGAACATTCAAGAGAAGGCAATATGTCAATGGCTGGTTTAAGTGGCCACTTTACACACTGTGCAACATTCACCATTCCGCCTATATTTGAACATCTATATTCCTTCAATTCTTTCATCTGTTGATGTTTGTGAAGTTAAAGAGCTGAAACCTTTATTTATGCGGGTGAGATTCATCTAATTGAATTATTTCACCTACATACTCGGCAACGCCTGAAAATACTATTTTTTCAATGTCTATACTTCTTCATTGACCAGGTAATATAAACAGCTCCCCAGGGAGTTAAATCCAGTCCTTGTCTACAAAAATTTGGACAAACTCAAAATATTGTTGATTCATATTTATGTTGAACTGATTAAAAAACACAGTTCTTTTTTTTCGTAATTTATATATTATCTTAAAAATATTAATAATTAAAAAAAAAAAAAACTTCTGTAAGACATCACTCCTTATTATGTACTTAAGAATTGTTTTTTTACAATATTTGAGTTTGTCCAAATGTTCGTAGACAAGAGACTGGATTAATTTCACCCCCTCGGGAGTCATTAGGATTAACAAATTACAACAGGGATGGAGAAACCTTAAATAAGGGAATATGGAAGTCTAGGCATTTACAGGGCTTATGACCTGTCATTGGCTGGTTTAAGTGGCCACTTTACACACTGTGTAACATTCACCATTTTGCCTTTGTTTGAACATCCAAATTTCTTCAATTCTTCCACTTGTTGATTTTAGTGAAGTTAAAGAGCTGAAACCTTTATTGTTGTGAAGAGATTCATTTGACTGAATTATTTGACGTACTAGGCAACGCCTGAAAACAATTTACAATCATTACAATATTTGAGTTTGTCCAAATGTTCGTAGACAAAAGACTGGATTTCACCTCGTCGGGAGTCATTAAGATTAACAAATTACAACAGGGATAAAGAATACCCTAAATAATGGAATATTTATTTATTTATTTCATACCTAGGAAATACATTTGTTTAGGCAGTACCTTATACAATATTAGTCTTGATTGCATTTATTCTAGAAAATGTAGATTTGCAGGGGAAAGTGGATTAAAAAATGCAGCAGGTTACCCAGAATAAATACGCGGTCGACGCTTTGGCCACCCATGTTGTTAAGGGTGAAATTCAATCGTTGTCTACAAACATTACGACAAACTCAAAATGTTGTTGACATTTATGAAATCTGATTTGAAATTACATAATTAAAATAAGAAAATTTGAAGAACAAGTACGCTTATCATTTTTAACGGAGAAAAATCTAAAATTAGCACCTTCTAAAACAATTTCAACTGTCAAATATAATCTAATGATGGAAATATATCGGGCGCCATATTGAATATTAATCGCCTGATTTCAAAAATGGAACGATGTCGTTCGAATTATTATTCGAATGGGGGATTTGAATTCGGAATCAATGTTCTATTCATTATTCAAAAAAGGAAAGACGTTTAAATATCACGTTTTAGGGGAGGTGTTACATTTGATTTACTTTTCGATTTAATTATAATGAGGAATGAAGAAATCGCGTAAATTATATATTGGTGTGAACATAAGTAATGTCTACTACTACTACTACCATCACGCCACTTCCCCGTAGGGGTAGGTAAAGAGAATGGACAGCCACACACGTCTATCCTGGCATACATTCCTAGCCTCATCCACATTCATACATCTTGTCATACATGCCCTTCGGTTATGTCTGCTTTTGACATGACCAGACTTAAGATTTTGGTTTATCTGATCATGCCACGTCTTCCTTGGTCGTCCTCGTCTGACGTTACCGTTCATTTTCGCCATATATACTTGTTTTGCCATTCTTTCGTCGTCCATTCGTTCTACGTGACCAAACCATCTCAAAGACCCTTTCTTAGTCTTATCAATTATACTTGACTCAGATTTACACTCTCGCCTGATTTTATCATTCGTAACTCTGTCATACATTGATTTTCCAGCGTTTTTTATTTCAAAATGAGCGCGAAAATTAAAACAAAATTGTAAAGATTATAAATCGTTCGAAATTAAAATTTCTGCTCTAAAAGTCACTGTGTTTCCTTTTAAGTTACGTATAATATTTTATTTGATTACAAGTCGTCAAAATGTAATGTCAAGTAGACAAAAATGAGTATTTTAACACTTCCGTCTGTACCTTCTGTTCGCGTTCAATCAAAGAAATCATCTTCTTTGTCTCTGTTGTAATGCTTTTGAAAAAAAATATAAGCGCTCTCATAATTTACCGGAATATTTCAATTGTATTTTATTTTATTTATTAAAAAAAAAACAGCCATTGTAACAAAAAAAACAATATTTACTAATAAAACAAAATTATAGGCCAAATATAGTTTTTTATTATAAAAATAAAAGACGAGTGATACTCTAATCCATAAATTAAGAATATCCAGTGACCGGTTTCATCGCTTTCACGACATCTTCGAGACTAGTATCTTTATTTAGGAGTTCAATGAATTTATAAAAAACAGAGCAAGTGATGAAACCGGTCACTGGATATTCAAAATTTGTGGATTAAGTATCACTCGTCTTTTATCTATATAATAAATTACAATGAACTTCCATAAAGAATTTTCACTCATAAACATAAATGTTTTAAATATAGTTTTATGTATATAAGTAAATAATAATACATATATATATATTTTTTTAAATGTTATTCAAAATTGTTTTCTTAGTTTTTTTTTTAACTGGTTCAAAGTATTTCAAATACCAAATTATCTTTTTTATCGATGATTCTATAACTGGTAATATTTTACTCTTTTATATAGTTTATATTTTTTAGACTTTCTTAATTAATAATATTGTTTTAAATGCTCTGTATTACTTATGCTTACATGTATGTATATTTAATTGTATTTGTAACTAATATGTAAAAGGCACTAAGTGCCGTTTATTTCAATAAAATAAATACAATTCAAAAAATAATTAGAAAAAAGCGTATCCGTGAAAATCCACTCCGTTTAATATAATTCCATTTATAAAAAAAAAAAAAAAAAAAATGAAAAAGAACATAATAATATGTTTTTTTTTAAATTTCTGTTTTTAAAAAATCCGTTCGTCAGCGGATGCACACGGAGTAACCCCAGATAAGCCTTCTTTTCTTTCTTCTTTCCTTTGGTTGTCATTTTTAATGAGTTGTATATAACTCATTAGAAAATGGAAATCAAGTTGGGGTAGAGTGGGATTTGAACCTCGGACCTCTGATCGGATCAGTGAGTCCGCAACACTAGCCACGGGACCACAACCCGATTATAACTGTGAAGTGTATTATAAAATGCGTAATTTGTATTTTTATTTTTTTTATTTTTTCTTTTATTTAGGAAACATACAGTACAGTTACAAAGTTTAATATTTTACACAATTAGACTTAATTCTAATGGACCAGTGAAGTTCCCATATTATAAAGCAATTATATGTAAGGTTACTTATGAAAGTATAAAAAAGAGAAGGTAAAAGAAAAACATAAACGAAAGTTGTTTAAAAATGAAAATTTAAGTGAAAAAAAGATATTTTAAAGTTTGTAGTTTGTAGTGAGTATTTACAAATGGAAATAATATTAAAAATGAAGAAAATCTGTAAGAGTAATTAAAAATTAAGAATTGAAATAAAGAATGAAAAACATGGTCAGATGTAAAAATAAAATAAAATAGTTATAACATTTTCATTTCATTTCATAAGGTGTCAATGGTGGCAACACATTTTCTTATACTAAATACAGGTAAAAATTAAATAAAATACCTACAACTTGATAAAATCAAAGCTAGGACAAAAAAAATACTACTTCAAGACAAGATCTGATCTATCTTAGTTCTTTCTTTTCTTTTGGTTTCGAATTAAATGTCAAGATCACATCAAAACCCGGCTGGCGGTTAAAGATAACTAAATTCGCGTTGGGCATGAGTTGAGTGTCATAATTTAAGAATGCTTAGAGTAAAACGTTGTTTGACTTTTCTTCATAAACACGTATTCCCGTATTTTCTCCATGGATAATGGCACTAGAGTAGTGATTATTTCACGTTTTTTTAACCACGACGAGGACTCTTAGCCAATCACATTAGGAGATAAAACAAAAAACTAACCCTTATTACGAATTAATAGCTCAAAGAAGTCTAAAATAAATAGCGCGTGTCCTTATTTACGAAAAAACGTTTGTTCAACCAGCTATTAGCAGGCAAGCCAGCGTTAGAGCAAGAATTCATTCGTTGAAACTTGAGAGAGTGCAGAGAAAATTTCTACGTTTTATCAACTACAAGCTATCTATTCCTATTGAATCTTTAAACTGTGACTTTTTAATGAACACACTTGATTTGGAAAATTTATCCAGAAGACAGAAACTGAGTGATTTAATGTTTCTCTTTAAGATAATAAATGGCATGTTGGACTCTCCTGACTTGCTAAACATGATTCAATTCCGAGCACCTGTTAGGACTACTAGACATAATGTCCCATTTCATATAGGTATTGCTGCTTCTAATTATGCTATGAATTCACCTATTTCAAGATTGCACAGTCTAGGGAACCAGATCAGTTGTATTGACATTTTTCACATTAGCTAAATGAAGTTTAAACTTGGTATTAAAGAAATAGTTTAGGATTTTGACTGATTTTAAAGTATTTATGTTCATTTATAAAAAAAGAAAAATGAATGTACAAATAAATACATGTCAAATATATTAATAAACGTACGACTTAGATATTTGTTTTTTTTTTTTTTAGTTTTTAAAATTAAAATTTTTATATATTTTAATTTTTTTTTTAATATATATATTTTTTTAAAGGTTTATTATTTTAACATATTACAACAGAGATGAAGAACATTTAAGAGAAGGTAATATAGAAGTCCAGGCATCTACAGGGCTTATGACCTGTCAATGTCTGGTTTAAGTGGCCACTTTACACACTGTGTAACATTCACCATTCTGCCTATATTTGAACATCTTTATTCCTTCAATTCTTTCATCTGTTGATGTTTGTGAAGTTAAAGAGCTGAAACCTTTATTTTTGCAGGTGAGATTCAACTAATTGAATTATTTCACCTACATACTAGGCAACGCCTGAAAATATTATTTTTCCAATTTCTATACTTCTTCATGGTGAAATTATTTTATTGGTTGGTTGGAAGAAATTGCCATTTGGCAATAAGCCCGCCAATGTACAAATAACATTATGTACAAAATGTTAAATAAATAAGTGATTCTAATGGAGATACGAGTATCTCATTCGCAGAATGAATTTATTTTTATTATGGCGTTATTAAATTACAGACCTAAGAGAACTTTACTCTTTAATCAATTATAATGCTATGTAATTTCATGTTTGTCTACTAACGAAGGCTTACGATTTCAGAAAAATACAGATATTTACAACAGCGTCATTTGTGAATTGAATCGTTAAATTAAGAGTAAAATTTTAATAAACATATATGTCAATCGAAGCAAGATGCCAGGCGCAACGGAGTTTTAGTCACATTGACATAGGATAAAAATTGTACGTGATATGAGATAGTTCAGTAGTTTTTTAATAAAAAGATATAGCACCCGCTTTTTCCCTGTACATTTTTTCGCATATTGTTATCCGTTTCTTACGAGATAGTTACGTGTAAACAACTCCTCTAACATATACCACAACCATAATACAAGATACTCTAATAGGGATCTGATACTAAGTGAAGGGGTCAACACTGTTCTGGCATCGAGACAACACTACAACGTAGGCAAAAAGGTCCATAACCTTTTTCCAGAATCGTGGAAAGACGGGAGTGTTGTCAAGTTACGGAAGGTGTTGACCTCGCTCTTTCATGACATTGGTCGTAGGGAGTCAGAAAAATTGATGCATGCCACGGACTGGAGAACCTTACTGGATGTCAAAAATGAAATATAAAAAATAAGGAATAATTTAAAAAAAAAAATATTTATAGATGACAACCATGAAGTTTCGCATAAATAAATTGTCTATGTTTTTATGAATGTATATATGTGTATGCGCATGGGTGTATGTACGTATGTGTGTATGTACATGTGTATATATGTGTATATTTATATATATGTGTGTATATGTGTGTATGTCTATATGTATATGAATCAAAATGTGTATCCGAATAAGTTTATATTTTGTTTGTCTGTGCTCTATATTAATTTGTTAACTATTATAATATATTAAAATGTAATTGCCTAGCTTGGAACGGGGTATGTACCCTTGTTAGCTGGGCAAAGTGAACATGGAATTGTATTTTGATAAAGAGTGTGAATAAATAAATAAATACAAATAAAATATGGTATAGGTTTGCATATTCGGCCGCATTCCAATGCGATGCCCTCCAGCCACCCGCGCTAACCCCAGGCCCGCGAGACCCCTAAATTGCTCATCCCCCCCTCGATCTTGGCCTTTATAAGGTGGATTTCTAGCCCCAGACGTCAGAGTATTCCGGGTCGTCCTCTAACCTTTCTGCTTACCTAACTTCTTGGTATTTTTTGGTAAGGACACCCACTCAGGGCTCTCCTAGCGAACCGGCTTGCTTTCCTTCTCTGGAACTCTTTGGTACTAGACTACGCCCTGGCTCTCATCCCGTACAGTCATATTATGCTGTCAACCCTCGCTTACCTAGTTGCTTGCCTTGTTTGGCACCTCCGGGTTCTTTGGTCAGACATATAATTTGATTAATCGAAATCCTAGTAATTGATCCCGAGTACCTACTCAGTGAAATACGAATGCTGGCTGTTCGGCCCTTTCGCTAACTACTGAATACAGTGCGAGACATCATATTACTAGGAAGAGCTAGTTCGGTTGTCCGAGGCACACACGTGTTTTGGCCACCCGGAACCCGAGATCACCCCCTGTTGTGAATAACAATTCCGCTGCCTCTCAATCTGTAAAATCAGTGCTTGTCAACCCGTGTAACCAACGATAATGTACTTATTATTTATATCACTACAGAGATGGGTAGAATTTTTTGTTTTAAGATTATGGATATTCGAGCGTTTACAGGGCGTATATGTAAATATATATACATACCAAAATAATATTGGATAATGTACTTGTCTACAGAAATTTTGACAAACTCAAAATATTGTTGATAAATTACCTGGTCCATGAAGAAGTATAGAAATTGAAAAAATAACATTTTCAGGCGTTGCCTAGTATGTAGGTGAAATAATTCAATTAGATGAATCTCACCCGCATAAATAAAGGTTTCAGCTCTTTAACTTCACAAACATCAACAGATGAAAGAATTGAAGGAATATAGATGTTCAAATATAGGCAGAATGGTGAATGTTACACAGTGTGTAAGGTGGCCACTTAAACCAGCCATTGACAGGTCATAAGCCCTGTAGATGCCTAGACTTCTATATTACCTTCTCTTAAATGTTCTTCATCTCTGTTGTAGTATGTTGATATAGGCGGCTCCCCGGGGAGTTGAATCCAGTCCTTGTGTACAGAAATTTGGACAACTCAAAATATTGTTGATAAATTACCTGATCCATGAAGAAGTATAGAAATTGAAAAAATGACATTTTCAGGCGTTGCCTAGTATGTAGGTGAAAAAATTCAATTAGATGAATCTTACCCGCATAAATAAAGGTTTTAGCTCTTTAACTTCACAAACATCAACAGACGAAAGAATTGAAGGAATATAGATGTTCAAATATAGGCAGAATGGTGAATGTTACACAGTGTGTAAAGTGGCCACTTGAACCAGCCATTGACAGGTCATCAGCCCTGTAGATGCCTAGACTTCCATATTACCTTCTCTTAAATGTTCTTCATCTCTGTTGTAATATGTTGATAATGTATTAAGTTAATTTCCTAGTGCTTGTACTGTGTGTAAAGTATGAACTGAATCAATAAATATCTTTGAAATATAACCAGACGTGTTATAAAGATTATTTTTTCGTAGACTATCAACACTTTGAGCACCGGCCGAATACACATAGAATTTACCCTGTGCTCGGCTCATTTTTGTGAAATTTCATGGTTTAAGAAGAGTTTCTTAAAAGTGTCGTAATTATGAAAATACTGGGTTAAATCAATTAAAAATTCTCATATTTATTTGAAACAATTTAGTAAGTTATTTTTGCACGATAGTTTAGCCAACGTTGGCCCTTATTTCGCACATATTCAGGGTCTCACTCCTTTTTTCGTGTTTTGTTTTCGGAGCCGTGTAAACACGTGATTATAATAACCACGCGCTGTGTTCCGGTCCCGTGTTTTCACCTGCTTTACCATCAGCGAAAAATTACTAATTAAAGTCACTGGATGTCAATAAAATGCACATTTTTAGACAGCTGGTAAACCACGTGAAAACACGGGACCGAGACACAACGTGTGATTATATAATCACGTGTTTACACGGCTCCGGAATACAAAGTGTTAAACTAAGCCATGAATTAGAAAATTATTTTTTTTCGTATTTATTTATTTATTCATTCAAAACTACACTCATTTAAATATTAATGAACTTAAATTTCTTGCAATAGAGAGGGAAAACACTATTAAGAAGGGAATATGGAAGTCTAGGCATTAACAGGGCTAATGACCTGTCATTGGCTGGTTTAAGTGGCTGCTTTACACAATCCACATTTCCTCAACTCTACAATATTCCTAATTTCTTCGTATTCTAGACTTCCATATTCCCTTCTCAATAATGTTTTCCCTCTCTGTTGCAATAAATTTAAATATGAATAACTCCCTAAGTAGGAAATCCAGCCAGTTTGCAAGCATTTTGACATACTCAAAAATAGTTGAATTTATTTATTTATTATCATTATATTACATACACAGAATTATAATTTATACAAAGTTGCTTTGACTGCCTAACTAGGGTTATTTACCCCGTTCTAAAACAGTCAAAAAAATATAATAAACAGTAATTAATATATAGGAACAGTTGTAAAGATAGAGGATAAAGTGAAAAACAAAGTAAAAAATGGAGTAAAAACATGGTAAAAAATGTAGTAAAAACATAGTAAAAATGTAATAAAAACAAAGTCGTAAATGTAGTAAAAACAGTAAAAACCATTAAAAATATAAAAATATGTATTTAAAAATATTTTAAAACTCAGTAAAATGCGAAATAAAAACATAATACATAGTAAAAACATATTTAAAGTCGTAGTAAAAAAATGAATGTATGTGTATAGCAAAAGCATATAAAAAAAACAGCAAAATACCGAGTAGAAAGAAGAACATATTAAAAAATAAATTAATTAATGAACTTAATAAGGTTTTTTAAGCTGTGCCCGTGTTAAGCCATAATAATTAACAATAAAAAATACGTGGTAAAATTAATTAAATTAAATTGTAATGACATGTGATGCAATCGAATAATAATCCAGAAAAACAAAGTATAAATAATAATATTCCGCAGAAGACAATGTAAATAATTAAAAAACAGATATAAATATTAAAATACAAATTATTTAGATTCATACATAATCAACTATGAGAAATAATAGTATTATTGAAATTAATAGAAAAAATTATAAAAACGTAATTGAAATGATAATTGAGATATGGTTTCTGTAAACTCTTTCTTTACTATAGTAAGAAATGAGACTAATAAATAATATGCCAAATAACAGTGTGAACCTACTAAATTAAAAAAATACAAAAATATATAGTATGTTATATCAGCGCTAGGATTATTTAAAGTTTTGATTTTCTGAAATTTCTGCGCGTATGACGTCTCAAGTTCTCTTCCGCTTTTTCTCGCTCAGTTCTGCCGATTGGTCCGTTGCTGGTACGTAATCCGGAAATCTTCCACAACTCTCCTATAATTGTCATACTGTTGTTTGTTCTTTTTTCTCTCCTGGACTACAAATTTAGATCTAGAGGGGGGAAATCCAGCAAGTCTGCAAACATTTGCACATACTCAAAACATTGTCGTATCATATAACTGGTCAAAAAAGAAGTATAAAAATTGAAAAATTGTTTCCAGGGGCTGCCTAGCAGGCGAATAGGTTCAGCCGGATGAATTCTACCCACATGATAAAGGTTTTAGCTCTTTTACTTCACAAAAGTCAACAGATGGAAGAGTTGAGGAAATGTGAACGTTTAAACCTAGGCATAATGGTGAATGTTACTCAGTGTGTAAAGTGGCCACTTAAACTAGCCAATGACATGTCATGAGCCCTATAATTGCCTATTTCCTTCTCAAAATGTTTTCCCTCTCTGTTGCAACAAATTCAGTTCTAAATAACTCCCGAAGGAGGAAATCCAGCATATCTGCAAGCGTTTGGACACACTCAAAACATTGTTGAATTAATTTAATTATTAAATTTCGTAAATAAATTTGTACAAATCAAAATGGCGTCGTGTTGAAGCGAAAAAAAATTAACGTCATCCTGTCCGGCGGCTGAAATTATCTCAAGTATTCCATTTAAAGTCATCGGTATATTTTTCGGCACTCATCATGTGAAATGTGAAGTGGTCTATTCTCCCATCAAGACTTCAGAATGCGAACGGTCTCTGACATGACATTATCCAGAATGTCAAATGGTGACAATGGCGATTTCTTAATAAATTTATTTACAGATTGTCTACAATCAGTATTGAATGCTGCAGCGAGACTTATTTTCGGAATTCCCTACGTTCAGTCATATTACTCCACTACTTCAGGAACTACACTGGCGACGTTTTCCACAGATGGTCGAATACAAACTTTGTTGGCTTATGTATAAGTCACTGCACAACTCTGCTCCGGAATATCTAAGGGAACTATGCATTCCAGATGAACTAGCTGACAGGCGTCTCACGCTTAGATCAGCTACGTCTGCGGCGAAAGGAAAAGTTATTATACCTCTACGCAAACAGCGCACTAAATTTAGTGAACGCGCATTTGCGGTCGCAGGCCCTATGGCATGGAATGCTCTCCCAGCAGAGGTGCGAGGCTGTGAAAGTGAAGTGATGTTTCGGAAAAAAACTTAAAACCCACTTGTTCTCTAAATCATTTGAAAAAATCCGTGGCATGTGACAACAAAATAAATTGTTTTATTTAAATAACAAATTTAAAAGCTTCAATTAAATTTATTTAACAATAGAATCACTATGTAAAGCGCCCTTGAGGTATTTTATTACGAAAATGGCGCTATATAAGTTATCCATAATAATAATAATGTATAAGGACAGCACAGTATGTGTGAGGGTAAATGGGTCATTCATATCGTGGTTTGACATTCCTTAAGGAGCCAAACAGGGATGTGTTATTTCACCATGGTTGTTCCACGTATACATCGATAACTGTTAGATTAAATATATCAGTACTAAAACACCTTCTTCTTAGACCAGTTGAATATATTTCAAAGCACTACTAGTTTTAGACCACAGATCTTCTATCTATCTACTCTAAGATATTACCACCTGTTCTAGGTCGCGTACTTACGTTTTGTGACCTAGAAACACTACTTTTTATTTTGTCTTCATGTATTTGAAGCAAACAATTCTTTTCATATAGCAAATTTATATCTAAAAGAAATATTATTTGATAAAAAATAAATATTTTTGGTATTTTTTTGATGTACGAATTAAGATTGACATGCTGTTTCCCTCCGACATCACTATGTAAAGCGCCCTTGAGGTATAATATTACTACAATGGCGCTTTATAAATTATCTCTAACAATAATAATAATAATAACGAGATTCATTTGTGTTTTTAATCCAATCAGATGATAAATTGACAGTGTAATAATACCATTAAAAAAGTAGTCTTTGATGTATATGTTGGCCTCAGCGCGTTTGCCTACCATACAAGTGCGTCTGTAACCTTAAAATCATAAAATTTTATATGAATCCTTTAAAACCGTTTAAGAATGCATCAGTTTTTGACGCGAAAGTACCTAAATTTTGCTATTTAGAACACTACACCCATAATTAAAAAATTACAACAGTGCTACTAAAAGTGAACTGACATTTATTGATAAATACATAATATTTCAAATATCTGCCTTCTAATAATATACAAAATTATAAATCAAACCGCTTATACACGCGTTTGTGTAATATTCATGTAAAGAAGTGAATCTGAACAGGAATGTTGCGTCTCATAAAACGAAATAATACGGACCAAAATGGACACCAAGTCATTGGAACAAAAGGCATAATAGTACTACACACGTGCGTTTCCAGAAACTATCTACTAGCCAGCGGGCCACATGGCGACGATATCTACCTACTGTCTACAAAAGCTTCTCTTCGGGCATCTATCTCCCTTTGTTAACCATGGAGTTGAAACAGTGTTTGATTTATTTAGTTTTTTATTGCTTACTTCTTGGTACGAACACTTGACCAATTTACTACTATACTCTATTTTTTATAAATTTATTGATTTTTTAACTTTGCTGGAATTCCTCTCATCCATGCGCTTTGTAGCTGCACGATGATTGGTTATCTAGCTTTATTATATCAACTTTAAAATACCTTAATTTTGTAAACGGGGTCTAGAATTCCAATCGTCTATGCGCTTAGTAGCAGCAAGGCGTGTTGTAATCTTACTCCTTTTTATAATTCATATTATTATTATTTTGTAATACACTAAATTTATTTGTCAATTTTTAAAATGTGTAAATGGGGGCTAAATTTCTAACTGTCTATGCGCTCTGTAGCTGCAAGACGTCCTGTAATCTAGCTCCTATCTATTATAATTTTTGATTGATCTTAATTGAAAACGAGGAACTAGAATCCCAACGGTCCATGCGCTCTGTAGCTGCAAGACGTACTGGGATATTTATTAATTGTACAGCGCCCTTGAGGTGATTTTCACAAAAATGGCGCTTTATAAATTATCCAACTATATATATATATACAAGAGATCTCGGGTTTGATTTCTGACATTTTGATAGGCAATATTTATTTAAAAGAGTGTTTTCACACAAGAATATTTCATAGTCCTTCGGCTGGTACCTGCAGCGTAAGACTGGCCATCTTACCTTCATGAAACAAAAATGATCAAGATACGCTTCGATTGGTGTACCAATGCAGTGCCCTTAGCACTATAGGGTACGGAAGGGGAACGACGATGATGCATATTTTTGAGAATGGCCACATTGAGGCTGGGTCTAGTAGTTTAGTGAGATTAATATCTCTAAAGTCCAATAACAAACGTCGAGAGCAGGCATGTCTTTATATCGGAGATTCTTATCAACATTGCAATGTCTGCAGTTGAAATATGTCTTTTCATGAGAAAATATTATTTGAAGAGTAGGTACTCGTACCTACACGGCTAGAATAAACGCTCGTTGCATTTTTTCTATTTTCGAGCTAGTATTTCCAATTTTTGCTCCTGAATGAGTTCAACAGCATGGAAAACTCTTCATCGTCATCATGGCTTTTTCCACACCCATCGGTGTATAGGCCACTGTAAAAAACAAGGATGAAAGTAGGCTGAATGCTGTCAAAATGCCATCTATGTGTGGTAAAACTATACGTGATAGGTACATAAATGTGTAGATTATTATCGATGTTAACGAAAAGCAGACTGTGGCGAAAAAGCGAGTTTCATTCAGTTTTTAAAAAGGTTGGAAATATTTGAAGAAAGGAAAGGAACAATCTTCTAAGAGCAACTTTGGTTTTTATGCCCCAATGTCCAGAATGTGTAGATTAGTCAATTCATCACACGACTTGGAATTCTTTGGGATAGATCTTCCGGCTTTTCGTAGATCTCTTCGCGACTAAACAGTGTGGGATGAAGTTGGATTGGCATGGTTTAGCTCAAAGTTTTTGGTCTTTCGTTTTTTTAATATATTATGTACAATTATTGTTTTGCCCTTGTTTGTCTTTGCTAAATAGTTTTATGTTCTTTTTGTTCAGTTTCTTGCATTTATGTTTCTTCATGTAACTGTTGTAATTGGCTTAGGCCGTATATATATAATGAATAAATAAATAAATTACCTTCTCTTAAATGTTCTTCATCTCTGTTGTAATATGTTAATATAAACAGCTCCTTAGGGAGTTGAATCCAGACCTTGTCTACAAAAATTTGGACAAATTCAAAATATTATTGACAATATAAATGTATTTGTATGAATAAATAAAATAAAAATGTATTATTTTTAAAAAAACACGTATTTAAAAGATATATATATATTTATTTATTCTAATTCTGAACTACCTCATTCTTCAATACGTTGATATCGGTGGTTTTCGATAAAACGATAAAATAAATAAAATGTACCAAAATTACACGTATACGTTAAAGATTTTACGTGATTCTGTATTTTTTCTTACTAACTAGGCGACATAATTTTTTAAGTGTGTATCTCATTACAAAATTACGTGTTACTGAATACATATCGTCTTAATGAAGGAGAGTGTCAATGCCAGGGGTTGGAAACTTTATTTAAAAGGGCTGGATCGTAAATCGGATAAATTAAATCAGTTTACAATTACATAATTAATTACAATATTTGAGTTTGTCCAAATGTTCGTAGACAAAAGACTGGATTTCACCCCCTCGGGAGACATTGAGATTAACAAATAACAACAGGGATGGAGAATACTTTAAATAAGTGGCCACTTTACACACAGTGTAACATTCACCATTCTGCCTATATTTGAACATCTATATTCCTTCAATTATTTCATCTGTTGATGTTTGTGAAGTTAAAGAGCTGAAACCTTTATTTATGCGGGTGAGATTCACAAACAGCTCCCCAGGGAGTTAAATCCAGTCCGTGTCTACCAAAATTTGGACAAACTCAAAATATTGTTGATAAATTACCTGGTCCATGAAGAAGTATAGAAATTGAAAAAATAACATTTTCAGGCGTTGCCTAGTATGTAGGTGAAATAATTCAATTAGATGAATCTCACCCGCATAAATAAAGGTTTCAGCTCTTTAACTTCACAAACATCAACAGATGAAATAATTGAAGGAATATAGATGTTCAAATATAGGCAGAATGGTGAATGTTACACAGTGTGTAAAGTGGCCACCTAAACCAGCCATTGACAGGTCATAAGCCCTGTAGATGCCTAGACTTCAAAATAACCTTCTCAAAAATGTTCTTCATCTTTGTTGTAATATGTTAATACATTGAAGACTCGATACAACATTTTCATCTGTTGATGTTTGTGAAGTTAAAGAGCTGAAACCTTTATTTATTCATCTAATTGAATTATTTCACCTACATACTAGGCAACGCCTGAAAATATATATATATATTTTTTATTTATTTTTTTATTTAGTCTTTAAAGACTCTTTAAGAAGCACGGCATCATCCACATACAGACGACAGTAAATAGTTATTGCACTCACTTTTGCTCCCATCCTTAAATCTTTCAGTTCTTTCATACAGTTATCGATGTATATGTTGAACAACCATAATTATGGATAACTTATATAGCGCCATTTTCGTAAAATAATACCTCAAGGGCGCTTTACAAAGTGATTATATAAATTTAAATTTAACTTTTTAATTTAAGAAAAATAATGTACTTTGTCACCACATGCTAAGAATTTATTCAAATGATTTAGAGAACAAGTGGGTTTTAAGTTTCTTCCGAAACATCACTTCACTCTCACAGTTTCGGACCTCTGCTGGGGGAGCATTCCATGCCGTAGGGCCTGCGACTGCAAATGCATGTTCGCCGAATTTAGTGCGCTGTTTGCGTAGAGGTATAATAAATTTTTCTTTCGACGTAGATGTAGCTGATCTAAGCGTAAGACGTCTGTCAGCTGGTTCATCTGGAATGCAGAGTTCCCTTGATATTCTGGAGCAGAGTTGTGCAGTGACTTATACATAAGCCAACAGAGTTTTTATTCCACCCTCTGCGGAAAACGTAGCCAGTGCAATTCCCGAATTTACGCATCCCTGTTGAAATATATTATTTTTATTATTCTTTTTTTTTGGATAACTAACAGCTATTGTACTTTATTTATTCTTAGATTAATTTAGACTGCTAATTACGAAGCCACTTCGGGAAGATTCCGAACGAATAACTTTTTGGGTATTTACGAATATGCTCGCGGGCCTTGGTTTGTAGACCTCTGGACTAAACCACCGTTACAAGCGAGTAACTGTATCCAGTTTAACCATAACGAACAGAAATTAGATTTGGTTTTCAACACCTCCCCGGAAGTTTAAGATGTGACTAAGGGGTGAGAAGTTAAATTAGGTTACTGTGAATAGTGTGTATTGGTTAAGGGTATAAAATTTTGATTAGAATACGCAAATATGTTTAAGGTTTGCCTCTCTTATCATTTTCAGTTTCGATAGTAATATTATTTTATTTTTATGAACATTAATATTTTACTTTTATAACAAAGCTTTCTTGGAAAGGCATAACTGAATTGAATAAGAGTTTCGGCTCTTATTGAGTACATTAAGGAAGTTTAGTGCTAGGGAAAATTGGCTAAATTAAAAAAGGTTTTTTAATGCGCGGGAAAA
The DNA here is from genome assembly GCF_059751315.1 of Micrasema longulum. Classification (NCBI taxonomy): domain Eukaryota; kingdom Metazoa; phylum Arthropoda; class Insecta; order Trichoptera; family Brachycentridae; genus Micrasema; species Micrasema longulum. Next base: position 208,133 of record NW_028278711.1, on the reverse strand, counting down.
TAACGGCATTAATATTGTACTAAGTTATTATTGTAAGACTACAATTCCTTGCTTAAATGGTCGCATGATATGGGTCTTATAATAAATGAAAAAAATACTAAAATTATGCATGTCAGATCCCCTAATGTACCAGCACTAAATCAAATGAATATGGAGTATAAATTAATTAATTAATCAATAGATCGGGTTGTGGTCCTGTGGCTAGTGTCTCGGGACTCACGGACCAAAGTTCTGCGGTTCGAATCGCACTCTGCCCCAACTTAATTTCATTTTCTAATAGTGAGTTAATTACAACTCGTTAAAAATTGCCCTCAAAATTAAATATTTGATTAATGTACCTTAATGTACAATAAAAATAGATTACAGCAAATACATTACTTTATTTTTTTCTAAAACTGTTGGGAACAGGAAGGATATGGTAAAGTGGGCCAATCAGGAACTTCTCAGCATTTGCTCATGTGAAGAGGAAACCACTCAAAACTCTTCAGGAGAAGCCGGCCTGTTGGTCGCAGTCAACAGGCCTTCCGTTCCGACAGAAGAGTGTTCGGCATTTTGTTCCCTACTTTGGTTTATTTTACCAATCGCCTGCACTGTTTTGACATGTATGATACTACCTCTCACGCGAGTTCTGTATTACAATAAATTATAAAATAAATTGGAATAAAATGGAGAAGAGAGGAATTCCATCTTGTATTATTAATACTCTGGCAGCCTGGCGCACACACAGGAAAATATTGTAAAATGGGGAGATGCTACATCCTTGCTTTTTTATTTGAAATGTGGAGTCCGACAAGGAGGTTGTCTGTCTCCGGCACTTTTTAATATATACATGGATGATCTTACCGTGCTCCTTAATTCAACCAAAGTCTGATGTCAAGTTAACAGCGTATGCGCTAACAATATTAGTTACGCAGATGATATGGTATTATTGACTCCATCTATTAATAGTATGAGATTGCTGCTCAATATTTGCAAAAAATATGCATTGACACTATATGATATACAATGCCAAAAAATCTGCCGTGCTTATATTTAAACACAAGAGGTCATTTTCTAAATTCGTGCACCTATCACCACCTGTATTCCTGGACAACAAAAGTTTATCGGTAACTGCTAAAGTCAAGTATCTAGGGCACATACTGACTGGTGATTGCAAAGATGATCAGGACAGAGAGACAGAGAAGAGCCATCAATGTCAGGGCCTCTATGCTAGCGAGACGCTTCTTTCAGCGCAGTAACGAAGTGAAGAAAATCATATTTACTTCGTATTTGACGTCCATGTATACAGCGGAACTATGGAACAACTATACGCAAGCAGCATGGAATAAATTAAGGGTCACGTATAATAATTCATACATACATTCGGACTGTCTAGGTACTACAGTGCCTCCGAAATGTTCACAGCTGGACGGGTAAACACCTTCGCTGCCCTACTTCGCCAAAGAGCCTGGAGCCTATGAGAACGCCTGAAAAGCTCTAATAACGCGCTTCTCCAAGCCTCTGCCGGGTGGATCCAGTTACTGTTTGAGCGATGGCGGGATATGCTAAGACCACCATAGGTGCTGCAAATATTAAATTTTGTTTTATGTTTATATTTATGCTTATATTTATGTATATGTTTATGGTTATATTTATGTTTAGATGGAAGAATTGACTCTGCACTATGTAGCCATTTTAGTTGAATAAAAAAAAATACCTATCACCGATGGGATGTCGCATAGATCTTCACCCAGGCTTCTGCATCGCGCCTCCAGCTGTTGTTTCTGAAAGCTGAAAAAGGGGCAATGCATCAGCAGGTGAGGGACACCATTCGTTGTTATGTGATGTAAAGGATTTCCGGTTTCCGGGTAGCCATGTTTTTTAACGGTTAGAATGTTTTGACAAGAGCGGGATTCTCGGGTGTAATTGTAAAACTGTAAAAACCACTGAAATTCCTCATTTAGGTACGTACGAGTTTTAGTTATTTTTATTAAAATTAATAAATAATAAAATTGATTCTCCTAACCTACTTGAAAGACTTCCATTCCGTGTGCCATCTAGACCGACAAGACAAAATCTTCCGTTTTACACTGAAAACGCGTCAACAAACTATTTCAAACAATCTACAATACCTGGAATATGCGACTAATATAACAATAAATTTACCGAGGCTGATATTTTTTGTGACAATGTATGTAAATTTAGGTCAAAAATTATAGAAATTTTGAGAGAAGAAGATATTTAACTTTATTATTGTACACATATTTTTTCATTTCGTTTCATTTACATTTATTATATTGAACATAATTTAAATTAACATATTACAACAGAGATGAAGAGCATTTAGGAGAAGGTAATATAGAAGTCTAGGCATCTACAGGGCTTATGACCTGTCAATGGCTGGTTTAAGTGGCCACTTTACACACTGTGTAACATTCACCATTCTGCCTATATTTGAACATCTATATTCCTTCAATTCTTTCATCTGTTGATGTTTGTGAAGTTAAAGAGCTGAAACCTTTATTTATGCGGGTGAGATTCATCTAATTGAATTATTTCACCTACATACTAGGCAACGCCTGAAAATATATTTTTTCAATTTCTATACTTCTTCATGGACCAGGTAATTTATCAAGAATATTTTGAATTTGTTCAAATTTTTGTAGACAAGGACTGGATTCAATTCATAAGTATATGAGGATAAGTTTTTGACTGAAGTCATGAATGGATTTTCTGTACCATCTATTTTGAAAAGAGGAAGTGTGGAAAATTTAACTTTTGAATACATTTCTGCTCTTTTCTCATGCGATTAGATACTCGTGTACGAGATGTACGCATAGGGGTAGAACTTGGGGTTTCCGTGGCGCGGGTCAATCTGCAGGCGGCCGCCTACCGTAATATAATATGGATTGGCGAGGGCGAGGGGCGGCAACCCCCGGCCGACGCAACACACATCCCCGTGCGTTAATTTTCTAGAAATGCCAGATTAAAAATGCACGAAGCTGCCAAACTTGCGGGGTGAAACAGGGTTGTCACTGGCTAACAATATTCTCAAGATACTTACCTTTCATTGTCCGTAAACTGACACCTGAAGCGTAAGACCGATTATCTTACATTTTGTAACGTACGATCGAGATACGCTGCATTTTATTTGACAATGCATTGCTCTATGCCGCATCGGGTGCGTATAGAGGTTTGATGATGACGTTTTTCCTTGAGTTAAGTGTCTAAAACCATTAATTTATCTAGTTTATATACTTTTTTAACCCTGAGTCAAGCGCCTAAAATCACTCATTTGTATGGTACTTATCCATGCTCTTAACCTTGAGTCGTGTGTTTAAAATCATTCATTTATCTAGTATCTATATTTTTTAACTTTGCGTCAGCGTCTAAAACCATTAATTTATCTAGTATCTGTAATTTTTAAACACTGAGTCAAGCGTCTAAAATCACTTATTTATATGGTTCCTATCCATGCTCTTAACCTTGAGTCTTGTGTCTGAAATCATTAGTTTATCTAGTATCTATACTTTCTACCTTGCGTCAGCGTCTAAAACCATTAATTTATCTAGTATCTATACTTTTTTACCTTGCGTCAGCGTCTAAAACCATTAATTTATCTAGTATCTATACTTTTTAACTTTGCGTCTGCGTCTAAAACCATTGATTTATCTAGTATCAATACTTTTTTACCTTGTGTCAGTGTCTAAAACCATTAATTTATCTAGTTTCTATACTTTTTCAACCCTGAGTCAAGCGTCTAAAATTACTTATTTATATAGTTCCTATTCATGATCTTAACCTTGAGTCATTTGTGTGAAATCATTAGTTTATCTAGTATCTATACTTTTTAACTTTGCGTCAGCGTCTAAAACCATTAACTTATCTAGTATCTATACTTTTTCAACCCTGAGTCAAGCGTCTAAAATTACGTATTTATATGGTTCCTATCCATGCTCTTAACCTTGAGTCATGTGTCTAAAATCATTCATTTATCTTGTATCCATATTTTTCGACTTTATTTCAAGGTTCATGTCTAAAATCTTTAATTTATCTTGTGTCCATACTTTTTTGACTTTAAATCAAGTGTTTTAAATCATTCATTTATCTGGTAGGTGTCCAAAATCATACACTTTTAGTAGCTATACTTTTAATCTTGTATGCATACTTTTCTGCGTTGAATTAATTGTCTAAAATCATTCATTAACCACGTGTCTTTTTCTACTTTCAGTCAAGCGTCTTAAATCATTATTTATCTGGTAAGTGTCCATACTTTTCATATTTAATTCAGGTGTCTAAAATTACTCATTTATCTGGAATCCATACTTTTTCGTCATTCAGTCACTTGACTGTCTAAATCTAAGACTAAGGATTTTAAAAAGTTTTGTAATTATATAAAAAACAGTTATCAATTTATAGAAATAGTTATAAAGATAGGGAACAAAGTGAAAAACAAAGTAAAAAATGGAGTAAAAACATGGTAGTAATGTAGTAAAAACAAAGTAAAAATTTAGTAAAAACATAGTAAAAATGTAGTAAAAAAACTATGCAAAAACATAGTTACTGAGATATTTGCGAAAAACTTTGAAAAATAATTCGGTGTCAAGTAGTATAATTGAAATCTGTTTAACGAAGAGATAGTCCGTGTTGTGAAAAAGGTTGGAAGAACTCTCTCAGATAAACAGGCGAAGTGGGATTATTTAAAATATTGTGAAGAAGTGATAGAATGTGAATGTTTCTTCTATGCCTGATACTAAGCCAGTTTATCTGGTAGGTGTCTAAAATTATTCATTTATCTGGTATCCATTCTTCGCTGGTTTTGAGTTAAGTGTCTGAAATTACTCATCCATATCTAGATATTATTTCCGTCATCTTCACCTGTTTTAAACAATACTCGTGTTTACCATTTCTAGCCTGGATTTAAAGCGTCTTGCTTAACATTAATGACTTTTTTCCTAGACCGTTCCGTCCGTTTCATCTCGTATTTATTTTTGAATAAATACGCTAACAGCGTTTTAACTGTCGCGCTTTACGTCATCAGACAAAAGAGCATCGCTCCGTGAATTTAAATTTGGAATTCAATTTGACAACAGATGTCACCAGAGTTCTACGTGTTTTATTTAAACCCTTTGAGTTCAGTTTTTTCACCGTAAACCCAAGGAAAATACAATTTGTAATGCAATTTTAATTAAGTTATTATTATTTTACTAAATGTGGTCAAATATTTGTATTTAAACCACTTATCGACTTTTTTATGTCTACCGGTTTCGTCAGGACACCGATTAAACCAAAATTCAACTGCATATTTCTTTTTCTTCATTCTCTTTCCGCACCTAATGGTGCATAGGGCACCGCATTGGTACGCTGGTCGCAGCGTATTTGATCATTATTCGAGTACCTAATAGAAAACTTCAAAATGGATGTAGTAAATCTATCAGAGATTTAGGGTTTGTTTTGGACTATAAACTGACATACAACGAGCATATAGATGTTACAGTAAATAAATGACTGAAATTACCTGGCTTCATTAACAGAATACCCTCTGATTGTACTAATGTCCGTACAATCAAAACTCTTCATTGCTCAACTGTTCGCCCTCTTGTAGAATATGCCTCCTAGAATAGTGGTCTTGCATTGAATCAGTCCAACATCACTTGCTTCGAAAAGTATCGCGGATGCTTGAACTAGAGAGACGTAATTATTCTTATGCTGATATAGAGTCAATGTTCAATATTTCTAGTCTACAAAAACGTAGAACTAGTATTGATTCCATATATATGTTCGGCATACTAAATGGTATAATCGATGTTCCGTCATTACAAGAACAAGTAAAATTCAATATTCCGACTCATATGTTAAGAAACAATGAAGTACTGTTTATTGATCAGCATAGAACAAATTATGGCCTTAATTCTCCAATGACCCACAGACCTTTGGTCTGTGAGTCGGAGACACTAGCCACAGGACCACAACCCGATCACAATCGATGTTCCATCATTACTGGGACAAGTGAAATTCAATATTCCAGTTATTTTATTTTTTGAATACTCTGTTTTACCTCTTATGTATATTGTAAAATAATCCGACTCGTAGGTTGAGAAAAAATAAAGTACTGTTCATCGATCAGCATAGATCAAACTATGGCCTCAATTGTCCAATAACCCGTCTTTGTCGTATTGTTAACTCAAAGACAAGATCTGGACTTTTTTGGTTTAAGTTAACAACGATTTAAACGAGCACTAAATAAATAGTCCAGATCTTGTCTCGATGTCCCTTATGTTTGTCAATGCTTCTTTTCTTTTTTTTAAATGTTTTAACCTATTCTTTAATTACAACAACAAACCATCACGCCGTTTCCCCGTAAGGGTAGGCAGAGAAGATAGACCGCCACCACACTCTATCTTTGCATACAGATCTCGCTTCCTCTACATTCATACATCTTCTCATGCATGCGCGCCGATTATTCCGATTTTTGACATGTCCATCTTCAAGTATTTGTTGGATTCGATCATGCCATGTCTTTCTCGGTCTTCCTCTATTTCTGCATCCATCAACATTCGCATTGTAAATATTCTTAGCCGTTCTTTCGCTGTCCATTCGTTCTACATGTTCAAACCAGCGCAGAGCTCCTTTCTTGATTTTGCCGATAGTGCTTGTCTCAGCCTTACATAATGTACGGATCTCAACATTTGTGCATCTATCGTACATAGTTTTACCACACATTCGCCTGAGAGATCGCATTTCGACAGCCTTCAGCCTACTTTCATTCCTGTTTTTCCAAGTCCATACTTCGCTCCCATACATCAGGGACGGAACCAGGACTCCGTTGTGAACTGCCAATTTTGCCTCTTGTGACAAGCATTTATTTGCCAAGGTCGATTTAAGTGCACCGTTCACTCTGTTCCCGGCACTCACCCTCCTTTTAATATCTTTCTCAGTCATTCCATCCCTAGTGAACATACTTCCCAGATACAAAAATTCCTCCACTTGTTTTAGTATGACTCCATTCACAGTGATTTCACATTTAGTCATAATTTCATTTCTTTCAAAAACCATCACATTCGATTTATCGACATTCATCAGCAAATCGCTTCTCTCGCATACATCGTAGACCTTTGTTACCAAGAATTGCAGTTTCTCTTTGTTGTTAGCAAGGAGTACAGCATCGTCAGCATACAAAAGACAATTGACATTTAAATCACCCATTTTTGCTCCCATTCTTAAGCCTTTAAGTTCTTTCATGCAGTTATCGATATACACGTTGAACAGCCATGGTGACATCACACATCCCCGCTTCACTCCTTTATAAATGTCAAACCACGATGTGTATGATCCGTTTACTCTAACACATGCTATAAATTGAATGCATAAACCCTATAATTATATAATTGGTTGGTTGGAAGAAATTGCCATTTGGCAATAAGCCCGCCAATGTACAAATAATCATTATGTACAAAAAGTTAAATAAATAAAAATAAATTGTATACATGGACAATTTCCGTTAATAAATAAATAAATTATTGTTACATGAAGGTAAGATGATCAGTCTTACACTTAAGGTACCAGTCCAGGGACTATGAAATATTCTAGTGTGAAAACACCCTTTTAAATAAATATTTCATATCAACCACGTCGGGAATCGAACTCGAGACCTCTTGCATGTTAGGCTATCGCGCTGACCATTACATCACGAAGCTGATACTTAGCAAAAATAGCGTTTATTGTTGTGTTAACCTTTAGGTAATTATACAAAGTGTTAATAGTACAAAATATTCATCATCATCATCATTCCCTCTCCGCACGTAATGGTGCATAGGGCACTGCATTGTTACACCATATCGCAGCGTATTTTGATCATTTTTGTGACATGAAGGTAAGATGATCAGTCTTACGCTTTAGGTGCCAGTCCAGGGACTAAGAAATAGTCTAGTGTGAAAACACCCTTTTTAAATTAATATTTCGTATCAACCACGTCGGGAATCCAACCCGAGACCTCTTACATGGAGGCAAACGCGCTGACCACACACCACGAGGCTGATTACCAAATATTATTAAACAAAAAGTATTTTTTGTGAATATTTCGTTTAAAAAATGCTATTTTATGGTTAAAGGATTTTGCAACAGTCAAAATAATAAAAATCTTGTATATATCCTTGGTTAGAAGCCAATAAGAGTACAACTCTACTATATGGTCCCCTTTTTACTAAATTCATATAAATAATGTTGAAAGAATCCAACGAAAATTTTTAAGATACATTAATTTCAAACTGCTTATTCCTATAGAACAAATGAACTACATGTCAGTTAAACTTTTTGAATTTACCTACTCTGGAGGATCGAAGGAAAATAACTGACGTAATATTTTTTATATAAAATCATTCATTCTAAATTCGATTGTTGCGAACTCCTGGATTAAATAAATATTAATATACCAATACGTGGAACTAGACAAAATAGTCTATATTATTGTCATCCTTCTCAAACCAACTACCTTTGTCACTCACCAATACCGCGTATACACACACTAGGAAACGAATGTACCTCTCATATGGACATTTTTAACTCGAGTAAATTCAAATCATCTCTTTATGATGTTCTATAGTAACGATTAACGAATTATTTGCAATAGCTACCTATGCTAATGATCTGGTGTGTATTAATTATATATTTTTTATATCTTTTGTATGCTGACATGCATGTATAAATTTGTCCCACCGAGCGATTTTCCCTTGAATTACGATTTACTTAAATTTTTTATCGTTTTGAGGCTGGTACTTTTTTTCTTAAAAGCCGATTAAAAAGATGGGAGAGAAATAAGTAAATTTTGAAGTGGAATGAAATTCTGACAGAACTGTCAGTTTCCGAAACGAGTGGCTAGATGCAAAAAATAATGTCGCTAGTGTGGCTAGATGCAAAAAAATAGTAAAATATGCTAATAGGGCAGAATAGGGGCCGGTTTTATAAACATCTAATCAAACTTCCGTAAGTGTAACGAACCGTTAGCCGTTCGTTACGATAACCGACGGTTTTGTGTTCTACAAACCATTTTTGTTAACGGACGGTCGCCGGTAAGCATTTTCATAGAAATTGAAATTTTTCTGTCAATTGTCTGTGGAAAAACTTTTTATCTAAGCTCTTTCTGTCAAATGCGAACGGTGCGCATTCGCATTGAATGAAAAAATACATCAAATACAAATAATCGACAATTTTGAACGAAGTTTTTACACAAAAAGGAACTATGAATTGAGAGTACATTGAATTAAAATTGAAATTATTAAAAGCGAGCAGGTACGATGGATAGTTTTTACTATTATCTGTTATTTTAGTATACATTTATATCAATAAACCATGTTTAATTTTTTTTTAAATTAACTGCTGAATATATTTATCCATCAGGCTAAAGTTGATTTTATACCACCACGCAGAGTAAAAAACCAATTAAACTGGTAATTCAACTAAATCCCAAAATAATGACTATCTGTACGTTAATTGGGCGGAGATTTGATCGAATAATGTGATAAAACAACTGTCATGTCAAATGCGGCAGCGGCGCTGAAGGTAACGGATCGTAATGCATTTAACCGGCCAAAATCGGCCAGTAACCATTTAACCATAGATTTAACGGCTCGTAACGCTACGAACGTTTATAAAACGCAATAATCGGCCGGTATACCAAATATTAGTTGAAAATGGTATCAAGTTAACGAACGGATGTTTATAAAACCGGCCCTAAAGCTAGGGTTTCCTAGGACAGCGGTGCCCGTATCTTAACGGCCGTAGTAAACGGTGATGCGGTGGACAGCCGTTGTAACGGTGACTAGAAAGTGGTTTCCCTGGAAAACGGTGTTAAATGGTGTTGATAACACCGTTTTCCTAGAAAACCACTCTCTAGTCAACGTTACGATGGCTGTCCATCGCATCACCGTTCACTACGGCCGTTAAGATACGGGGACCGCTGTCCTTGGAAATCCTAGCTTAAGAGTATCTAGGCGTAAGAAAGTTGCCAATATAAAATATAATTTGTTATTATATTGTTTCCGTCTGTCTTACTATCTTCCGAAGTGTACGTATCGAGACGTATAAAGAGCCGTCTTTGTAATCGCTCGGTAGATAAAGACAGACGATCGTTGTGCATACTGTCTTGGTAATTGTCAAAATATAAAAATCATGTTCAAGCGAGGATTTTTTGCTTGAATTGGGATTTATTGCAGATTATAACCGCTTTGAATTGAGCACTTTTTATTACAGAAGCCTATTTAAAATATAAATGAGAACTATTTAAAATGCTAATGACGTAAGGAACGCGGACTTATTGTTTGCGGTCATTCCATTGGCTTGTTTCGAACATATTATGTCGAGATGACAAGTTGGTAGAACGTACCGAGGTAAGATACAGAAAGTACAGAAGTAAAGTATACCGTCTCGATATATTTTTATTTTATTTTATTTTATTTATTGGGGATATCAACAGTAATACATGTAATACAAATATAACAAATAACATATACAGAGAATAAAACCAATGACAGATATCCACAGAAATACATTAAATACACGTACAATACATACTAGTGTGTTTGTGTGAGTGTAAGTGAGTGAGAGGGTGGGTGTGTGGGTGTTATATTGGAAAGAGGGTGTCAGGTATCGAAAATATAAATATATATAAAATATTAAGAAATAGAGATAAAATTTAATAAAATAAAATAAAACTTTATTATTGAAACTAAGTATAAGACAAAAAAGAATGTTTTAAGACGCGCATTTTAAATGTTATTTTTTTACAATCAAATGGATCAATAAGGGGAAAGTTCAAATTATATTCACTAGCAAAACGTATAAGTGGAGAGTTCTGGGCATAGTTCGTACGAACTGCTGGCACATGAAATAGAGAGCTCGACGTGTGACGGGTGCGGTAGCCGGGGACATTTAATGATAACTCTGACAAAAGAGCCGGACTATCAAGGCGTCCACTGAGTATGTCATGAAGCACCCCCATGTCCAACAGTAGACGGCGATCTTCTAAAGTAAGCAAGTGGTGTTTTTTGCAGGAAGACATATAATTGAGATCGGTATACCTGCATCTCCAGTTAAGATGTCTAAGAAATGTCCATTGAATTTTCTCAAACTTTTCTTTATGTGTGACATATTGTGGAGACCAAACAGAAGAGGCATACTCGAGCAAACTGCGAACATGAGCAAAGTAGACCATTTTAATACACGCGATATCATTAAATACCTGACATGTACGAAGTACAAAACCAAGGTTTCTATGTGCACGGGTCAGTATGTCATCGAAGTGATTCTCAAATGTAAGTTTGCTATCAAGAATAACACCCAGATCGCGTACGGTATCAACTCTCTGAACAGGTTGGTTTGATAATATATAATGATATGGGATTGGATGTCGACCTCGCGAAAAAGAAATAAGCAAACACTTTGATACATTGACGTTAATACGATTTTTCAAATAGTATTCTGTCAAACGGTTTAGATCATCTTGAAGTTTAAGACAGTCAAGGGGATTCTTAACTTTGAAGTATATTTTTTTATCATCTGCGTACATCAAAAATCTTGCGTTCATAAATACAACATAAATATCATAGAGATACGCATTGTAAAACAATGGTCCCAAATGTGAACCCTGGGGTACTCCGGAGGAAATATCAGCAAACTCAGATCGAAAACCACCAAGAACAACAGCTTGGCTTCTATTGCTGAGATAAGATAAGATCCATCTGTGAACGTCTCCTTTTACACCCAAGTTTAAAAGTTTTCTCATAAGAATGATATGATCCACTCGGTCGAAAGCTTTTTCGAAGTCTGTATAAATTACATCAACCTGCTCAAGTTTGTCCATACAATGAAAAACATAATCTATAAATTCTATCAAATTGGAGATAGTAGATTTGCCTTTCAGAAACCCATGTTGTTGGGGAGGTATTCCTTTTACTATGATTGGATAAATCCGAGAATAAACTATTTTTTCGCACACTTTGCTGAAAGTATTGAGTATGGAAATACCTCTATAATTAGAAATTTTATTTTTTGAACTTTTTTTGTGTATTGGTAAGATATGAGCTTCTTTCCATTTCAGGGGAAAATATCCTTGCTTGAGAGATAAATTAATTATTTTATTGAGAGGGATACACAATGATTTTGCACATTTTACAATAAAATATGGAGGTACTCCGTCACTTCCAGCACCTCCATTTACGTCGAGTGTAGACAAGAACTTGTGTACCTCCCTTTCAGTAGTTTCAATTTTATCTATTAAACTACCGTCATCACAATATGGTGGTGCAAGATTTTCTACAGAATATGAAGTGCAAGGTTTGCTGAAGACCGAACTGAAGAAATCATTGAATCCTTGACAAATAGACTGACCACTGTTATATTTCTGATCTTTATACTCGAAGGATTTAGGGTAAGCAGAGCCACCTCGACGTTCTTTTATATATGACCAGAGTTGCTTGGGGTTGGATTTGATGTTATTTTGTAAAGATACAACATATTTTTGAAAACAATCTTCCTGAAGTATTTTTTGTCGATGACGCAACAGAGCAAACTCATCGTAATCGAGAAGGTTACCAAACTTTTTCCATTTGGCATGAACTTTCTTTTTTTCTTTAATTAATTTTAACAAAGAATCACTAAACCAAGTAGGATATGAACGTTTGCGACTACGTGTGTCGAGAGGAATGTGTGTTACGATCAAATCATTAATTAAATCATAAAACCTGGAGACGGTATCTTCCAACGATAAGCCGAGGAATTGTTGAATCCAGTTAATTTGTAAAAACTTTTCATTAATCAGATCGTAGTTTCCTTTCCGAAACCTTCTAATTGGTAAACTGTTTTCCTTAAGAGGGACAGTAAAAATATCATTAATGAAAATTTCTAACGAGGGGTGGAAAACATCTTCCTTTACTAAAGGAGAATTAGAGCGACTTACTTCCGATGCAAAATTACTAAAAACAAGGTCGAGAATATTATTTTTAGAGTTCTTATTCAAATTGTATTGACGAAAGTTATTTTTTATGAGTAATTCGATCAAGTTCCTGGCTGATTCCTGTAACTCGGCTGACCCTTTATGGATATAAACCGGGGAGTCAAAAGAAATCCATTGAATATTGGATAGATTAAAATCACCCGCAACAAAATAATAATCATCGCCACCAAGTTCAAAAACACTTTCAAATATTGAAGTTAAACGCAATATATGTTGAGATAGGAAAACTTGGTTCTTACCCTTGTTTACATAGTTGATGCTGTCAGGAGGGGCATACGAAGAGCAAATATGTAAGTTGCGAGAAGCTGAAGAAGACGCAGCCGAACCCATGCGGGAGCGCAAGGACTCCGAAGGAATGGTAACCCACAAGCACTCCGAACCCACTCGCGACCACTCGGGACGCGCCCGTGCACTGAGGCTCCGATGTACCAGTATCATCACACCCCCACCGTCGAGCTTATCACTTTCCACGCGATCACGATCGCGGCGAAAAATATCGTACCTGCTGTCGCAAATTTCGGAATCGAGGATTCCTTCGCGTAGCCAAGTCTCCGTGATTATAATTACATCATAACAGTTACTTAAGACATTCTGATAAAAAAGAGATAATTTAGAGCGAATTCCCCTTATATTTTGATAAAGAATTTGTAATTTATCGCCTTTCATAAACATAATATAACTGAGAAAAATATATACCTTTAGATAATTCCATAAATAATGTGACTAAACTCCTTGGTAAAGGCGCATAACTATGATGATTCAGTTTAAAGACAATAAAAAGTGCGAGATATAGAATATTTGTTTTTTTAATAATAAAATTGTGTGCAGTAGAATGTGCAAGTGTGTACAGGACAAGTGTGCAAATGATAGTACACTATAAGGATACAGTTTTCTGACAATAAAATAGTGTGAAATATTGAATATTTGATTTTTTAATAATAATAAAAATGTATGTGGTAGATTGTGCAAGTGTGTGTAGAACAATTGTGCAAAAGGAAGTATCGTAAAAAGTTGTATGTAAAAAAAGATAAAATAGTGATACAATATATTATATAACACTATACGGCGAGTTTTGATAATTTTAGTTTTAGAAAATCCGATTCGTTTCTAATATGGATTCGTGGTGAACCGTCGGATTTTCTTACATAAATGTTACAGTTTCTCACCCATATATAATTGAACTTTAAAGAATTACACAACAATTTACAGTCTTTAAAAAGTTTCTTGTTAGATGGAGTCAGATGGTCGTGAACAAAAATCTTCCTAGGTTCACCGGGTAGGTCAATGTTCGCAGATGAGAAATTTTTGTGTTTCCGAATACCAGATAATATATTGTCCTTGAGCTGACGGTTTTTTAATTTTGCAATTATGGTTTTCGGACGTCCGGCCTCTGGTTTAAAAGATTGCACGCGATGTGCAAACTCGATATCATCAGGCTTCAGAGACACTCCAGCGAGCTTAGCAATCCTCATCATGATATCAGGGGGTGAAACATTGCTCAATTCCGGAACTCCGGATATCTCTACATTATTTACTCGAAGCCACTGTTGATGATCACCGAATTGGTTTTCCAGATCGGCAATACGTACCTGGGATTGCAAAAGTTTACCTTCAAGTTCTGTAATTTTGTTATTAATATCGAAAGCAAATGAATCAAGTGCACCGCTAACTTCGTCTTTAATTACTTTCTTTATTTTCAACATCAAGGAGTCAATTGATTTCTCGAACATCGATTTCATCAATTCGCCCAATCTTTCCTCAAGAGCCGAAGACACTATTTGTGGGGCCTGTATCGTTGGGGGCGCCGGATGAGAAGGTTGCGCAGTAGGTGACGTAGAGAGTTGACTTGCAATCACATGAGGGCTCGAGGATCTAGAGCGTGGGTCCTGCAATTTGCATGATTCACACTTCCAGTTACCGCGTGAAATTTGGGACATTCTTTTAAAAACAGAAGAGGAAGTACCCAAACATGAATGGTGCGCACTCATATAGCACCTTGAGCACTTTAAAGTCTTCGTTGGGCTCATGTTTTTCAAGCAAATTTTGCAATTCATGATGTTAATAAATAATGCGTGATTAGTAGTCGACGCCTGGCAAAATTATTGTCCGCAATTTTACTAGCGTGACGAGCCAAAGTGACAACCAATAGGAGTGCACAGTGGGCCGAACAGATCTTGAAACAATAACTGTCAAAGACTGTTTACTTTAAACACTTCTTTTTTATACAACGTTTTCACTTGTTAAAAAGACACTTACACAGCGCAAATGATGTAAAATTTTACAGAAGAGTTCATTTGTTTTGATGGAAGCACTTTACGGACTAGCCACAAATAAAGTTTTGCTTTATTTTTTAATTTACGAGTAACAAATGACAAACTTCGCGGGTACAATTTAATAAATATATTTTTTGCTGTTTTATTGCACGAAAGAATTTGAGCTCATTGAAGCTAACACTTCCACCGAACAAGGGGGTAAAAACAATGTTATATTTATGCTTCACGACACTTGGCACTGATTTTTTGTTCTGTAAATTTGATAATAACAAGACAGCGTTTGGTAGGTATGTTGACGTAGTGAGACAGCCTACTATGATGAAGATATCGTTCATAATCGAGGAACTGGATGCTTAAGAAATGTCGTATGGCACGACAAACACATACGGATTGGAAGCAAGATTCGGATATAAAAAACGTGTGTCAGGCCAATCATGGTGTATCAGCTACATTTGCGTCGAAAGGAAAAGTTATTATACCTCTACGCAAACAGCGCACTAAATTCGGCGAACGCGCATTTGCGGTCGCAGGCCCTGCGGCATGGAATGCTCTCCCAGCAGAGGTCCGAAACTGTGAGAGTGAAGTGATGTTTCGGAAGAAACTTAAAACCCACTTGTTTTCTAAATCATTTGAATAAATCCTTAACATGTGGTGACAAAGTACATTGTTTTTCTTGAATTAAAAATAATAATTGATATCTTTATATGATCACTTTGTAAAGCGCCCTTGAGGTATTACGAAAATAGCGCTGTATAAGTTATCCATAATAATAATATATTTGTGGTGGCCATAGTCCATTGATCAATGTTACACACACGTGCAATCACTTCACCTGATATAGAGCAACGACCTAGGAAAGCAAGTCATCATTTTATATTGAATACAATACATTATATACTGGAAGACTAACAATATTACATAGAAACCGTTCGTCTAGATAAGAACAACGTCATACAGCACATTCACGCCATGGAGACATGAAGAACAAAGGAACGTGGCCTATAAAGAGACCACAGGGCGTGGTAACATCCAGTCAGCCCAAGCAAGTCAGCAACTTAGTATTTAACCACTTACATACTTTTTATGTCTACCGGTTTCGAGACCTATTCGTCTCTTCGTCAGGATACTTACTACACCAACTTGCAAATACTAAAATACACTTTCACCTTTACCA
Source organism: Micrasema longulum (assembly GCF_059751315.1). Lineage (NCBI taxonomy): Eukaryota > Metazoa > Arthropoda > Insecta > Trichoptera > Brachycentridae > Micrasema > Micrasema longulum. The sequence goes on along the minus strand of NW_028278711.1, from coordinate 191,698 downwards.
TCACCGTAGTAAACATAGTATATACATGCATGTTCGAACGTGGTGGTGTTTGTATCCTCTATTCTTCAAGGGGAAAGAAATGAAGCATTGGAAGTTTTAAAATGAGATTTATGGATTTTTAGACAACAAAAGATATAATGACTAAACTCGGTTTGTGACAGTACTTATTTATTTATTTGGTTTACAAACAATAAAAAATAATATTTAAAATACAGAAATAAAAAAAGACGCTACTTATTTTTTATCGATTCATGTAAACACTAATAAAATAAACATTTAAATAAAATTACCGATGAAAATTATTATAATAATTGCAGTAATTATTAATTTATTAATATAAAATACATTTTGTATACACATGTAGACACTAATAAAATACAAGCTTTATTTATTTATTTTATTAATTTAAAACACTTGCAATGCATTCACAATTGTTTGTGCACATACATACGCACACACACATACATATAATATATTCACACACATATAATAAAAAATATTATAATTTATACATAAATATTAAGTTATTATACTTTCGCCTATTGTATATCACAGAAACAAGAGGTGATGATTTTTTTATTTGTCATTTTCGTTTTTCTCAGACCAAAATTAGTCAAAGTTGACTCATTACGTGAAGAAAATAAAAACAAAAATAGATTTAATTTTCATTAATTTGATTAAGTTAAAGTAATTTTTTTGCCAAATTTTATATTCTACGACCGGTTTCAACAGCTACACAAGTTTCTTTATCAAGGTGTAAATAACCCTCTCCAGTTCCAGCGTCATTCCTCAGGTACACGAAGAAAAATAATCATATCTCGTTATTTTCTTGACCAATCTGCCCCATTTTGCATGCATCTAGTCAAATATATATTATTTACAAAACAATATAATTTTTATGTTGATAGCCCACGCTTGTTTTGACGATTGTGTTTTAAAACGATTGTTTTCTTAACTATTTTAGAATTTAAAAGAAAAATACTTATAAATATGTATGTGAAATTTAATAAAAAATTTTACTTTTTTTTAATATACGTTTTTTACCATTTTTTTATATGAAAAAAAATATAAAACATTAATAATAATAATAGTGTATGGATAATTTATATAGCGCCATTTTTGTGAAAATCACCTTAAGGGCGCTGCACAATAAATAAATATCCCAACAAGTCTTGCAGCTACAGAGCGCATGGACGGTTGGGATTCTAGTTCCTCGTCTCCAATTATGATATACATGAGCTAGATAACAGAACGTCTTGCAGCTACAGAGCGCATGGACAATAAGAAATCTAGCCCCTATTTACATTTTTATTTTTGAATTTTTTATTTGACAACGAAGTTTAGAGTTTAAGTGATATTTTAAAAACGAAATAAAAATCGAATTTATAAAGTTGGAAGTTAGATAACAACAAGTCTCGCAGCTACTGAGCGCATGGACGGTTAATATATGCCTTTTGTACTTTGTACCTTTACTTTACACCCCCTGCGCCCCAATGTCATTCCTGAAGTACATTTTTTTTGTATACTATACAAGCTTAAAAAAATATATTTGAAAAAATTATAGAATTTATAATAATGCAAAAAAAATATTTACTCTGCTACTGAGGGGTTAACTAATGAATTCTATTCCATTTTTATTTTAACGGTGATTACTAAAAATTGCATCAATAAAGAATCATGTGTAGCTTAGAAACTTAAAAAACAGGTGGTTAAAAACAAAGTTGTTTTAAATTTATTTTATCGTAATGACTAAGTCTGACTGTGCACTGTGCTTCAAATATAATTTTAAGAATATATAAATAAATATATAATAAGAATATTTTAAGAATATATAAAATAATCTCAGACAGATTTAGAAGTAAAATTAAAATACTGACATGGACTCAACATCTGGCGAAATGTAAATAAACAAGTGAATGTAAAAACACAAAATTATAAAATAAAACAAAAAAATATGCAATAGATCCCGGGAAGGGGAATGAATTATTCTTCCTATTTTATTATTTGTTTCCTTTGATGCTCGGGGTACTGCGTGGTGGTTTCGCGTCCAGTCGGTGACGTCACGACGATTAACACGTCACAAGCCCTTATCAGTTCTCCGTCCAGTAGTAATATGCACACCGGGCGTAGAGAATGACAAGGGATTGGTAACGATATTAGACTTTAGCATAAGGTAAATCATCTTCTTGATACAGTCGCCTTAATTTGAACACAGAGGAATAAAAACCGCATCTTTCATTGTCTGTCATTTTAACGAATAAATTATTGCCAGAAAAAGAGATAAAACGCATTTTTGGAATTACGCTTATCTCAAAGGAAATATTCATTTCATTCATTTACTTTTTTTTCCATTTTCAACAAAGATTAATAATAAAATAATGTGACATCACTGGGGTAACCCGTGCCGAGGACACTTAACAATATATTTTTTTAAATATTTTTACATGTGAGAATAAACAAAGAAGACTTGCGATACAGAGATACTTAACAAAATGTTTACAATGTTTTAAACGCTACGTAAACATATTATTTATATTATAAAACGTACAATAAAATAACATAAACTATACATTCGTGATGCAGTTTATTCAATATTGGTTTGGGCAAATGGGACAATCCATTTTACTTCTACTCAGCTACTACCCATTTTTTTGGGGTTTTTTTTAAACGCCTTGTAAGCTTTTACCAGGGCGAATCGTCAAAATAAACGATCATGCACAGCTTACCATTATGTTTGACTTTCTTATATTATATGCCTAGACTAAAATTATATTCTCTACTGTTGTAATATGTTTAAATCAATATTCGCATGATCACTTTGTGAAGCTCCCTTAAGGCGATTTATACTATTTGACAAAAGTAAATTAATATAATTGTTATCAGATTGTCCATCATTTTAAAGTTCGAGACTAGTGAGAATTAACTTTGTGAAAATCTGCTTTCCTTCCATACATTTATTTATTTTATACATTTCGATATTTTGAGGTTTTAACTATTTATTTTTGCATTTTTAATTTAGTACTAACTGTTATTTTGCAAATTATTTATTATATTAATTTCTTACTCTATAAAACATATTAATCTTAATTATCATTTCTATTTTGTCTATTGATTTTAATGATTCTATTGTTTTATTCTTTTTTTTCTGGATTATTATTCTATTGCATCACAAGTTATTTATAATTTAATTTATTTTACTATGTATATTTTATTCTTGTTAATTGTCATGGCTTAACAACGTATACAGCCTTAATAAGTTCGTGAACGAGTGTAATTTTGGATGAATAAATAAATATTAGAATCGGGCTGTGGTCCCGTGGCTAGTTTTGTAGACTCACGGATCAGAGGTCCGAACCCCACTCTACCCCAACTTGATTTCCATTCTTGATTTCCATCCTTGATTCCAAAATAGCCACCAACATTAAAATATTATAAGCACATTAATATTTATTTTTTTATTAAAATAATTTAAATATATTTAGTGGACCCGTTAGGTAGTCCTCGAAAAGTAGCCACTTCAGAAGTGGATGTGGACGCACACGTCGCCATGTTTGGGACAGATGTTTCGCCTACCAGCAACCAGATGTACCTACGCCGATTGCCTTTTGCAGCGCACATGTGGTGTCCAAACTTTGAAGACAATCTGAAAAATAAAATTAAGGAAGTTTAAATACACGTTTCATTATCAAACGTCAAACGGAAAAAAAATATGTTCAAATACAATTTATTTAAAGTTTATATTTAAAGCACTAACTTTGTAGTTTTTCATTATAATAAAAAAAATAAAAAAAATAAAATTACCTACTAATTTTTATTTTCAACCGACCGGTTTCAAAGCAAACAAGCTTCTTGGTCTTAAATAAATACTACCAGAGAACGAAAGTGAACGTGAACATGATAAAAATAAAAAATGAATCAATTCATTAGTTACGTAAACCAAGGTATTGTAGCTTGTTTGCTTTGAAACTGGTCAAATAAAATTTTTAAAAATAAAAATGTAAATAGGGGCTAGATTTCTTATTGTCCATGCGCTCTGTAGCTGCAAGACGTTCTGTTATCTAACTAATATATATCATAATTGTAATATATCATAATTGGAGACGAGGAACTTGAATCCCAACCGTCCATGCGCTCTGTATCTGCAAGACGTGTTGGGATATTTATTTATTGTGCAGCGCCCTTAAGGTGATTTTCACAAAAATGGCGCTATATAAATTATCCAAACATTATTATTATTATTATTTGTGGAGAGCCGGTGTGTTTTTAAAAGGCCATCTTAACGCACAGTGGTTCATCAATATACCGTCCGTCCGGGCCCCACGTGGTCACCTCCCGGGGGGGGGGAAACCGGTAATTGATTATTTGGATATTGTTAGAAAATAAATTAATGCATCCCTCTTCTGGGTGAATAGAAAAATCTAGGATCTAGTTTGTAGTCAATGGCATCGTTACAGTAGGGGAGTGTTACGGCGTTTTTAATTGTTTGTTCGGGTTTTATTGAATTGTAAAATAATATGCGGGGTAGTTGTGTTATTTTTGTCGTTGTGATTCCGTTACGATTAAATAAATTAGTTTAACTCGACACAAACACACGTAAGCACGATTATTAGGTTTTAAAATAAATTAGGTGGCGTTTTTCTTAGAATTTTGACACTTTGAGTACCGGCCGAATACACATAGAATTTAGCCTGTGCCCTGCCCATTTTTGTGAAATTTCATGCTTTGTGAAGGGTTTTTTAAAAGTGTGATAATTATGAAAATACTAGGTTAAATCAATTAAAACTTCTCATATTTATTTGAAATAATTAAATAAGTAATTTTTGTATGATAATTTTGCCAACATTGACTTTTATGGAGAGCCACATTGCGAATTGCAATGTTCGCACATATGCAGGGCCTCACTCTTTTTTTTGTGCTTTGTTTCCCGGAACCGTGTAAACACGTGATTATAATAATAACCATGCGTTGTGTCCCGGTCCCGTGTTTTCACGTGGTTTACCAGCAGCAAAAAAGTACGAATAAAAGTCACTAGATGTCGATTAAATGCACTTTTTAGACAGCTGGTAAACCACGTGAAAACACGGGACCGGGACACAACGCATGGTTATATAATCACGTGTTTACACGGTTCCGGGATATAAAGTGTTAAAAAGTATCACCTAAATTAAAATAAAATTGTACAAGTTTTGTGTCATTCAAAATAAATTTTTCATTGTCATTTCCTTTCCGCACCTAATGGTGCATAGGGCACTACACTGGTGCACCAATCACAGCGTATCTCAAACCATTTTTGTAACATGAAGGCAAGATGATCAGTCTTACGCTTCAAGTACCAGTCCAGGGACTATGACATATTCTAGTGCGAAAAAACCTTTTTAAATAAATACTTCATATCAACTATGTCGGGAACCGAACCCGAGACATCTTGCATGGTAGGCAAACGCTTTGAGCATTACACCACGAGGCCGACCGATTATTTAGTAATGTGCGGTTTTATTTAAATATTTTTTTATTTAAACATTTAAATATTTTTAAATGTTAGTTTACAAATTTCATTTACTAATTTATTTATCAGTTTATACCTTTTTATGGGAATTTTTATAGTATTTATTTTTTCAGTTTCGTATATTTTTTCAGTTTCATGTACTTTGACAGTTTTGAATTTTTTTGGTTCCATAATTTTTGTAATACTATCTTTTTTAAATATATTATTCAATTTTATATTAATTATCTGACATCTTTAGTAAAAATATGATGTATTTTTATATTTTTTAAAAATTAAAAAAAGCGCTCTACCTGAGAACAGGTATTTACTATAATGTTTTTTTTTTTAATTTTTAAAACTTTATTTTACATATTTTTTTTATTTTAGTAAAAGTAAACATGTATATATATATATATATATATTTTTGCTGGTGGTTCATCTAAACTGCTTAACTAGGGATAGCTTCCCCGTTCTAAGGCAGTAAACTTATATTTTAATTTTGCTTATTTGTATTTATTTTTTTACCTTCGCTGTTTTGCAAACATATCATAATAAAACTATGCTTTACTCATAATAAACGCCGATTTTTTCGGCACTGAATTGAATAACTTGTCGATTGGTTCAAAATAAAATCCCAAAAATTTCAATTTTGGGGGCCTATTTCAACGAGTTGCAAATCTCACTATTATAAAATGGCTATCAAATTAAATAGAAATTAACTGTAAAAAAAAAAAAAAAATCCAATTAGGCCGATCTTGAAAAAGTCACAACAGCAAAAAAAAACGTACAGGTTTAATTACAATATGGCATTCCCAATCATAGAGGTACGACTTTATTCCTGTTACAGGGGATTAACATAAATAATGTAATTACTTTAATCCAAGTGCTGTCATTTTGCTTCAGGACTGCGCCCCCAAATAAAAGTTACAATCTCCAAAACGGGGGGAACTTTGTATTGGAGAGTGACTAGTGGACCCCGGGTGTTTAGCACAAGGGTCGACGAGAGCTTTCGTTCGGAAATAATCTGAATAGAGCCGAAACGAACGCGAATACAAATGTCGAGTGTAGTGTGTCGCGTCTTCGATGCGCAAGACCGCAAAGATCGTTTGTACGCCATACAATTGATATAAAATCCGCAAAATGTTCGCACATTCGGGAAACGACCTAGCGCCGCAGGGTTTTGCTTCATACAAGGCTAGACGCTAAACATTCTAAAAGGTCTTGAAACCCACTCGTGTTATGTATTTTATCCTGTAGCTCAATTACAAATAACTATCCACGTGCTAATAAGCGACGCGATAACAATTTCTCACCATGTTTGTTAATCGGATTCGCGATCACAATGGAACATCCGGAAACACCTAATATTAAATGTCAAAATGTTTAATGATTATGATAAAATTATAAATAAACTTATCAATGAAACTTCTTGATTTGGTTAAAAAGTAAAACTAAACCAAGAAGTTTCATTGATACGTTTATTTGTAATTATATCATAATTATTATCAAAATGTTTACGTTTCGCGACGTATAATCCTGCTGCGCCATCACATATTTAAATATCACCGGTGTAAATATGGGAAGTAATTTATTATTTATCACGCTATTTATTGCATTTAGCCGGCGCGGCGGTTGGCAAGCCAAATGTCAAGAAAAGCAGTCGCCATAGTAATTGTAATTTAATTTTCACTTGTTTGTATTAGATACTCCTTACTATTTTGCAAATGCAATATATTGTATTATAATTCTTTATATAGTAAAAGCCGATTTTTCGCCAGTGAACTGTATTTATTTACGAGGAAAACAAAAATCATACCGACACGAGCGTTTAATTAAGAGATTACACACGCGTTGACTAAGTTATATTTGCATTAACTTAAAATAATTATTAAAAAAAAAAAAAAAAAACTATCTTTACTACTCGCTCGGTTAAACTCTTGTATAGTAATTCCCCCTAATATAATAAGTGTCATGACGATACATATCTACAATAAATGTGAGTCACACAGTACTTCCAAAGGGGATTGGTCAAACAATCTCACATTGTAACTTCCAAGGATGTTTCAATCAAAGGGGTGGAACTGGAGCTTTTTCACTACAAATTAATTGTGCCAGATGTCCGGTTTAAAACCAGAGAGTCTGGTTTTTGTACGTCTGTCTGAGTCGCGAAAATCTTGGTCTGTATCAAAGACTTTCTTTACTCTTATGAAAATTCGCGCATTGACTAAAATAATACTTCTGAGGTTTCATGAGCATGTATTATTTATTTATCAACGCCCAAATGTCTTTTACGTACACAGGGGTTTTATTATAAAATACTTAAACTCATTAAAATAGCATTATATCAACTCATTAGTTAACCCGAAAAAATTTTGATAATGATCCTTAAGATAAAAATAACTTAATTTAATTTACTTTCATATGATTTTGAATTATCTATCCTTACCTCTGTTTTGTATAAAATACATTGAACTCCTTATTAAATATACCAGTCTCGAATATGTCGCGAAAGCGATGAAACCGGTTACCGAATATTCCAAATTTGTGGATTAAAGTATCACTCGTATTTTATTTATATAATAAATTACAATGAACTTCCATCAAGAATTTTCACTTACAAACTTAAATGTTTTGTACACAGAGGTTATAAACGATTTGCAAATACAATTTAAAGGCGGCCTCGTGGTGAAGTGGTCAGCGCGTTTGCCTGCCATGCAAGAGGTCTTGGGATCGATTCCCGACATGGTTGATGTAGAATATTTATTTAAAACGGTGTTTTAACACTAGAATATTACGTGGGTATACTGGTAAAAAACGTGAACTTAAAAATATGCGGATTTGACTTAATGATGCAGTTTTGTAAAGTATTTAACACTACAAACTGGCAAAATACACTTAGTCATATTAAATTTGATATATTTGTAATTTAAGGTTAAGTCGCATACCGGGTATTTTATTCAGGCTAAAAGATTTAAATAACTAAATATTTGATGATGTAATAACTTATATTTACATATAAGTTATTAATTTTAAAAATACTTGGTACACTTACACTTGTTTATTTTGACCAATTAGCGCTTTCACCCTCTAATGGGCATCTTCAGATTGGTCTTAATATTTACTTAAAATAATATTTACTTAAAATAAAATTTGCTTAATAATATTTACTTAAAATAAAATGAAGAAACGGAAAAATTAAAAACATATTAAATGAGCACTTAACATCTTACTGTATTTAAATAAGATATAAAAGAGTAAAATTGGAACAAAACTTAAATGCTTGATTTCTCAAAACAGAGAATTGAGAGTTAAAGTTTTTTGTCAGTATACCCACGATTTCATAGTACCTGGACTAGCACCGGAAGCGTAAGACTGATCGTCTTTCCTTTATGTAACAAAAATGATCAAGATACGCTGCGATTGGTGTACCAATGCAGTGCCCTATGCACCATTGGGGCGGGAAAGGAGAATGAAGAAGAATATTTAAAATTAAAATAAATACATATATAAAAGACAAATGAAAATACTAGATACTAGATTCTTACAAAAAAAATAAAAAAATAATTGGTTCTCGAAGTTTGATATCAAAGAGTAAAATTGGAACAAAACTTAAATGCATGATTTCTCAAAACAGAGAATTGAGAGTCAGAGTTTTTTGCTAGTTTACCCACGATTTCATAGTACCTGGACTAGCACCGGAAGCGTAAGACTGATTGTCTTTCCTTTATGTAACAAAAATGATCAAGATACGCTGCGATTGGTGTACCCATGTAGTGCCCTATGCACCATTGGGGCGGGAAAGGGGAATGAAGTAGAATATTTAAAATGAAAATAAATACATATATAAAAAACAAATGAAAATACTAGATACTCAATTCTTACAAAAAAAATATTAAAATAATTGGTTCTCGAAGTTTGATAAAGTTGTAGCAAATACATATGTTTTTGGCCATCAGTGTGGATGTTTCCGAGAGAGCGTGATGCCTCATTAGCCTATTAGGCTATGTGGATTGTGGTCGCACTGCTATGCGGATGATACACAGATTTATTTTTATTGCAAACCAGGCGAGAGAAGTGTGCATGTCAATTTAATTAATGGATGCACCGAGAAAATAGGAAACTGGATGGCTGAAAACAGACTAACATTAAACCCATCAAAAACTGAACGACTATGGGTGGCTTCAGCCAGACGAAAGAATTTGATCCAGGATACGGCCCTACCCAATGTAGGGAGTACCGCTTTACCCACCGTTAAACTACTGGGAGTTTTACTCAATTCTGACCTTTCTCTTGACGCTCAAATTAGTAGAACGATAAGTTCATGCTTCTACCAGCTGAGACAAATTAAATGCATACGCAAAAATTTGCCGGTTGATGCCGCCCGTCAATTAATAAATGCGTTTGTAGTGTCTAGAGTCGATTATTGTAATGGTATCTATGCAGGTCTACCAATGAACAAAATGACTCGCCTGCAATCTGTATTGAATGCCGCAGCGAGACTTATTTTCGGAATCTCTAAGTTCAGTCATATCACTCCACTACTTCGGGAACTACACTGGCTACGTTTTCCACAGAGGGTCGAATACAAACTCTGTTGGCTTATGTATAAGTCACTGCACAACTCTGCTCCGGAATATCTTAGGGAACTATGCATTCCAGATGAACTAGCTGACAGGCGTCTCACGCTTAGATCAGCTACGTCTACGGCGAGAGGAAAAGTTATTATACCTCTACGCAAACAGCGCACTAAATTTAGTGAACGCGCATTTGCGGTCGCAGGCCCTATGGCATGGAATGCTCTCCCAGCAGAGGTGCGAGGCTGTGAAAGTGAAGTGATGTTTCGAAAAAAACTTAAAACCCCCTTGTTCTCTAAATCATTTGAATAAATCCGTAGCATGTGACAACAAAATAAATTGTTTTAATTAAATTACAAATTTAAAAGCTTCAATTAAATTAATTTAACAATAGAATCACTATGTAAAGCGCCCTTGAGGTATTTTATTACGAAAATGGCGCTATATAAGTTATCCATAATAATAATAATAAGAGGCACATTGAAATATGTAGATACATTTGACCAAATCAGGAACATCAAAAAAGTATTTACAAAAAAAACCATACCAGATTATCACCATATTTTTTCTATAACTAATTTGAAGTAACTTCAATGTATTTTAGTCCTTAAAATAAAGCTTGATTAGAATGAAATTTGTCAGCAATAGTGACGACATAACTTTGTAGTGACGTCTAAGGAGTGATTTATATTAACAGATAAAAAATATTCGTATCTGGCACGTTCATTTTTTTTTAATACAATGCTTGACATATAAATCAACATAAATATATAAAATCAGCTTTAAACCTAAAAAAAAAAATAAACCGAATTATTAACGACGTTCTTACAAGGTTACATCATTTTGCAAAAACGTTAGAAATGGGACAAATTGATCGGATAAAAAAATAATTCATTTGACGTTGTTCGTGAAAAAAATATAAATGTCTTATTTTTTGGTGAATAATTTTTGGTCTTAAACACACTATAATAGGCTTGTTTTTGCGTTTTTATATCAATTTTCGGAAACTGAGTTTCATGTTTGCACGAAAAAACTGATAAAATCGTTTTTTTTTTTTTATTTGAAAATTTATTTATAAACCATTACGGATTATTACATTCATTTTACAAAAATAATATTAACATTTTTAATTCATACTCTGCTGTTCAAAATAATATTTTTTACATCTTTTGAAAAGTTTGTCCGAGTCTTTGGTTTAGTTTTGTCTGGTAGTTTATTGTATAATTTTAGTCCATGGTTTATTAGTCTCGATTGTCCTTGTCTTGTTTTAAAAAGTTGTATATGATATTTTTCTGATATTCTCGTATTTGATCGGTACACGATCAGTGATCAGTAATTTCCCATCACTATTGACATTAGTTTGGCAGCTATCATTTTAATCAAGCTAAATTTTAAGGACTATAAGTCAAAAATAAAATGCTGGAAAGAATTTGGTCGATTCAAAAATTCAAATTGATTTTTCTCAGTATAGTCAATACGGCATATTTTATCAGTCTCCCGACGATTTACCTTTTATTGTTTGCGATTGTTCGGGGTCTCCGCTGTGGCGGGTCAGGGTGCGAGTGAACGGGGCAGCACTATATTATTCCATCGGCCGCTAAGCCCCGGGGTCGGCGGCGGCGGCGTCGAGTCGGGGCGGATTTATTTATCCGCCGGCGGGCAGCGGCGGGGGCGGGGGTGGTTAATAATGTTTTGATTGCCGCCCGGCCTGGCCAGATTACGCGCCGCGGAACGTTATCAAGCTAATTAAGGAAGGATTTGTGACGCGGAAGTGCCTTTTTAAATTAACTCGGCGAAATTCGTAACCGCGAGTTCGACGAAATATACTGCCCCACTTTGCGAAACAGACTTTTTTTCCGTAAGAAACAAGAAATTAAAAACTGTGCCGTACCTTTCCTTCACTAAGTATTCAAAAATTACACATGATCCGAACGGGGGGACCAAACGACCCCAGCGCCTACTTGCATATGGCATTAGGAGAATAAAACGTTGGAAGTGTTTATGACCGTGCAATAATTTATTCATGTTTTCGCGTACACATATTTTACTCATTCGTGTATTTTATTCATTTTTGTTAGTTTTCCGAATGCTTATGTATTGACCAAATCGGTCTATGGGGGATTCGAATCCCCCCTTCGGTCCGGCTAGGTTAAACATCTATTTTTCCTGAACCTTATTTTACCAACATTATCGATAAAATCAAGAAAGGTGTGCTGCGTCGATTTAAACATGATAGAGCAAATGGACAGCGAAGCGAGGCTAAAAGGATTTACGATGCGAATTTTGATGTATGCAAAAAACGAGTAAGACCGAGAAAGACATGGAACGGCCAAAATCAACATATACTTAAAAGATTGAAATGTTAAAAGTAGGAATAATCGGTGAGCGTGCATGAGAAGACGTATGAATGTAGAGAAAGCGAGGTCTGTGTGCAAAAACAGAGTGATGGGTTGCTTGTTTGTTTTGTTAAAAATTCTGCCTTAGTTTGAACATCCACACTTTTCCTGAACTCTTCCATCTGTTGCCTTTTGTGAAGTAAAATAACTGAAACTCTGCATAGTTTGATACCGGGGCCCAGAGCACGAAAGGAGATAAGTCCGCCTCGTAGTGTAGTGGTTGGCGCGTTCGCCTACCACGCTTGAGGTCCTGGATTCGATTCCTGGTAAGGTCGACATGAAATATTGATTGAGAAGGTGGTACTACACCTACACTACTTTTATTTTATGTTCCTGTACGGACTTCTGTAGCGTTAAACTGATAAGATAATAAATAATATTTGGCTAAATTATATACCGCCACTTTTGCGAAAAATCACCTCAAAAGCGCTTTACAATTTTATACCTAATCTTACATTCTAACTAAGCTAAAGTTACATATTATATTTTCTGATTTAAAAATTAAATATATTTGCAATGGTATTATTAGAACACACATAACAATATGAATGATATGTGTGCCCTACTTTAAGATTTAAATAAATAAAAAATAAAAAAAAAAGAAAATACGGTAAAAGAAAATAGTAAGATTTTAGTTGAGATCTGAAATCACCTTCTAATACCATCTAATAAAAACCATTTTGTTTCTAACCACAATTTTTTCTTCTACCGACCAGTTACAAAGCTATACAAGCTTCTGTATCAAGGTATACATAACAAATTAATAATATCCTATTTTATTTTATCAGTCTTATGCTGTGTATGGAACTAATAAATCATCAACTATTATGACGGTGTGTGGACGATGTTTTGTTTCTTCACAGGGACGGACCGAGAACTCCAGAAAATTAACTTTCTTGACTAGTCTTTATAAATAAATTTCTTTAAAAATATAGATATTTCGATATCTACCGTAAACCAACACCTCCCCCCCCCTCCCTACTACCACTTTTTAAATTTCTTATTAAATGCAATACGATTTTTGTTGCATTTTTTTTTATTTCTGAAATATCTACGCGTGAGACGTCAGAGGCCCTCTTTCGCTTATTCTCAATCAGTTCTGCCCATTGGTCCATTCACGGCAAGCAAGCCGGAAATCTTTCATAACTCTCTTATCATTGGTAGATTCATATGAACCAATGACGTCGTCCAAAGTGGTTCGTCTTCATCAAAATGTTTTATGTTATTTTTTTCGTACATTTTCAGGAAACTTGCCTAATACCCAAGGTTAACATAATGTAATTTATTTTAATTTTTTCATCACGTGTACTAATGCAGTAGGTATATTTAATTTTGTGTTACTGTGTACAATAAAAGGCGGTGAGCCGTGTAAAACGAAAAAAAAAAGAGATTGTATTTTTATTCCCACATCCAATACAATCTCATTTCAAATGTATATCTCGCTCTAGTCGTGGTCCATTTTGTACTAGGAATCACAGTAAATGGGCGATTCGGTAAATACGTAAGAAGCCAAGGCATTCGGGCAAGATATAACCCGGTCCAGTCTAGGGCCGCGATTATGAACGCTATCTTCATCGGTAAATATCGAGACGGTACACTTAACATCTTTACTATCTCTGTCTACCTCGGTATGTTCTACCGGCTAGTCATCTCGCCGTCATATGATCGAATCCAACAAATGAATGACCCCTAAAATGTAGTCGGCGTTCCTTACTTCATTAAAATTTAAAATAGTTCTTATTTACATTTCGAATAGGCATAGGCTTCTGTGATAAAAAAAACCATTTCAAAGCGATTATAAACTCAAATATATTCCAATTCAAGAAACAATGCTCGCTTGAACATGATTTTTATGTGACTTTTGACAATTACCGGTATAATAATAATAATAATTATTATTATGGATAACTTATAAAGCGCCATTTTCGTAAAATAATACCTTAAGGGCGGCGCTTTACAAAGTAATTATATAAAGATATAAATTTAATTTTACCTTTTTAATTTTAGAAAAATAATGTACTTTGTCACCACATGCTAAGAATTTATTCAAATGATTTAGAGAACAAGTGGGTTTTAAGTTTCTACCGAAACATCACTTCACTCTCACAGTTTCGGACCTCTGCTGGGAGAGCATTCCATGCCGTAGGGCCTGCGACCGCAGATGCGCGTTCTCCAAAATTAGTGCGCTGTTTGCGTAGAGGTATAATAACTTTTCCTTTCGACGTTGATGTAGCCGATCTAAGCGTAAGACAAGTATGCTTATCTTTCATCTGTATTTATCTACCGAGCGATTACAAATACAAAGCCGGCGCCTTTAACGTCTCGATACGTACACTCGGGAAGATAGTAAAACAGATGGAAAAATAGAATAACTAATTTATTATTTATAGTGGTAACATTTTACGCCTAGATACTCTTATACGTTCATAGGGCAGAATCTAGCCACATTATATGTGCATCTAAGCGTTTGTTTTCAAAACTGACAAGTATGCCAAAATTTAATTCGATAATTTAAGAGACCACAGGGCGTGGTAACGAACAGTCAGATAAGCCGATTAGTAAGTCCCAGTGCGGCCAGTTCAACTCCTTGTAGCTGTTATACTCGCGCGACACAAATTACTATTAATTCGCTATGTTATAAATACGCATTAAACCGCAACCTCGTGTCTTCTGTCAATCTCTTACTGGTGTAGGAGCTCCACCAATCCTCAACACGCTGCCATCAAACAGCTACAATATTACCATGAGGAACGTTCCTCTGAAGTTTCGCGGTCTGGCCGTGTTTACAAAAAACGACATTAAAAAGCTTTGTATTTTAAATGTCTCTAAAACGAGTTTTTTGTACAATATTTTAGGTTTAAAAATTAACCTTCTCTGAAACATCGGAGGCGGAGGTCCCCATGAAGTGAAACAGCTGTTCCCTTAATCCGATGAAAACCAAACACGCCCTTATAAAACAACTTTTGGGTTGTACCCACAAACTAAACGTTAACAGACCCTTAACACGGTGAGCCGTATTAAAGAAAATCAACATAACGAAAAAAAAATAGCATTTTTAACTCTTGTGTGGCTGTGATGTCACACTAGTCGACATAGGTAATAATATCTCTCTTATTTTTTTAAATGATGAACTCGTATTTTTTGTAATCTTCAAATGGACATTTTTACACCGGATTTGGAAAGTAAATTTTGTATAATTGTGCTGGATGTTAATACGAAAAATATTTATCCTTGCTACGCGAAAAATGAATGTCCGCTAATTCAGCAAACATCTGTATAAGAGAGAGCACGAAGATAGAACTCATAACAAGGAAGACACAGACGCTGTTCTGTGGCGGGTGTTGGGTAAAACAGAGTTGATGACAGAGATTGGGGACGCACGCGCGTAATACGGCTCGACTGTGGAATCATCTCCCATCCACCATCAAAGATGTTACTACATTATTTCTGTTTAAATCACGTCTGAAGAAACATCTCCTTTCTCTTCCTTAATCTCTCCGCCTTTCATTTTTCCTCTTTTTTTCCTATTGAGTAATAGTTTTGATTTCAGTTTATTTATAAACAAATACCTTTATTTCTATTTTTAAAAATCTTTAGCTTTTTAATCTTTTTTTTTCTATCGAATATGTTCTGTAACTTAAATTATAAAAACAAAATTTTATTTTATTGGTTGGTTGGAAGAAATTGCCATTTGGCCAATGTACAAATAACATTATGTACAAAAGTTAAATAAATAAATAAAATGAGCCACGTATTTACGATTTTTTATTTATTTTGCTACAACAGGGCAAAATTATATGTTTATTTGCATTTTTTTATTTTTTATTAAATAAGGTAAAACCATGAAAAGAAAATATTAAAAAAAATATCATGAAACCCACTAAACCGCGAAACCGGCTTGTCAGCTGGTTTCATATTTTTCCTTTACAAAGAGAAACATTAGAGAAATTATATAAATTTAAAAAGTAATATGAAAAAGAATTACTAAACAGTACTTAAGAATATTCTGTATTTTACTAGTGGTAACACGATGTTACATCGCCGCGCGCAAAGGGATTATTTACCACAGTATTTTAAGATATAAACATAAAACACAGGCCACAATAGATATGCGACATGCCTGAACGTCGCACAATATGCAAGGCCAACAAACAGAGGGCGCTGTATAAATCGTTATTTTTTCCTCGCCGACTGCCTCCGAAAAACATGTGACATTTAATCATTGAAGCTATTGATTGTAAAATTATTCTTGCCATTTGTAAATTCAGCGAAAATAAATCTCATGTAAGTTAACATTGTTTTGAGTGTGTCCGCATGTTTGTAGATAGGCTGGATTTCCTTCCTAGGGAGTTATTTAGATCTAAATTTGTTGCAACAGAGAGGGGTCGGTATAAGAAGAGGTATAAAAATTGGAAATCTGTTTTCAGGAGTTGCCAAGTAGGTGAATTGGTTCAGCCGGATGAGCTCACCCACATGATAAAGGATTCAGCTCTTTTTTTTTTACATAGTATATTTTTTTCTTTGCATTTTACAATAAGTATTCAGAAGTGTACTACGTATTTTTGATAAGTAACTTTTTTTTGTTTGAAATTTATTTATTAACCCTTATGGATCAAATTTTATTTATACTCTGTTGTTGATAATTATATTTTTCACGCCTTTTTTTCAAAGTTTTTCAAAGTTTGTCGGAGTCTTTTGTTTAGTTTTGTCTGGTAGATTATTGTATATTTCACGTCCACCCTACTAAGAATCGTACCGGGTTCCTATTTATTTGACACTTTATATACATATACAATGGCGACCTCCGTGGTGTAGTGGTCAAGACGCTTGATTCACGCACGGAAGGTTCCGGGTTCGATTCCCGGTGAGAACACAAAAATTAAAATGTGATTTTTCTCAAGCCTGGGTGCTCTGTGATGTAATTCACCACTGTAATTAGGCCTCCTGGCCTGTTGTGGTGCAAAAAAAAAAAAAAAACAATATATATACATATAAGGGCGGGCATATTGCCTTAAGGCAATGTCTTCCTACCTACCCAAACCGTTCAGTTTGAGAAATATATAAATACATTCGGTTCTTAAAGGATGTGCGGCGTAGAGCGGTTTGATTAATATGTATTTGAATATAGTTTTTCTGTCAGTCTCTCGCAAATACCTCCCAGATAAGGTAAGAAAAATACAACTGCACGACGAACTAAATTCGACGTTTCGTAGTCCCGTTTCCAAATAAAACAAATATATGAAATAAATATTTGACTTTGCGGAGAATGAGGTAATTAGAGAACGGATGCAGCAAACTCCGGTGACAACTGTCGTCAAGCGGAGGCGATACGGTTGGCTTGGCCATATACTGCGTATGCCTGCGGACGCTTGCCTATTTTACAAGGCATCAGGTTCTCGACGTCCTGGAAGTTCACTGCTGACATTTCGTCAGAACAGTTTATGTCAGAACTTCGGGACGAAAACCTGACATGGGAGGACGCATGCGTGGATGCTCTTTATGGATACCGTATGCTCCAGCTAGGGAGCGGACATGGAATGATGATGATGATCAAAATGGAATTCCTTTGAGAATGTGGTGTGGGGTTGTGGTCCCGTAGTAGTATTGTGGACTCTCGAGCCAAAGGTACGAGGTTCGAATCCCATTCTTGCACAACTCGATTTCCATTTTTCCAGCACAAGTTATTTACGACTTTTAGGAAATGGACCAAAAATTTAAATATTTGAGTAAATAACAAGAACTCAAGTATTTATCTTTTTCTTTAAAAAAATTATAAAAAAATCACAATAAATAACTTTAATTAAATATCCTACCTAATTGTACAGAACTGCAAATGAAAACATTTTTAAAATTTATATATTGTTTAAATGGCAGTAAAATGAGTATAAAATATAATAAATATTGCTACAGCAAAATATCTATCATTACAAAAATATAAAGTAGGTTGTTATATTTAAAAGGGGTAGCACTTTTCGATAACACTTTTTAAATAACTGAAATAATTTTCTGATTGGGATCAGAAACAGGGGTAGACATTTGAGTTGGAAGGGAAACTTTTAGTTTGATCAAACATTCTAGGAATTTGCCTTTATCTACTCAATCTGCTGTGTGAACATCGGTCCTGACCGCAATCACAAAATGGAGGTTACTTATTTTATTTCAAACAGATGTCGGAGGGAAACAGCATGTCAATCTTGATTCGGACATAAAAAAAATACCAAAAATATTTATTTTTATCAAATAATACTTCTTTTAGATACAAATTTGTTATATGAAAAGAATTGTTTGCTTCAAATACATGAAGGCAAAATAAAAAGTGGTGTTTCTAGGTCACAAAACGTAAGTACGCGACCTAGAACAGGTGGTAATATCTTAGAGTAGATAGATAGAAGATCTGTGG
The DNA here is from genome assembly GCF_059751315.1 of Micrasema longulum. Lineage (NCBI taxonomy): Eukaryota > Metazoa > Arthropoda > Insecta > Trichoptera > Brachycentridae > Micrasema > Micrasema longulum. The sequence continues at coordinate 172,843 of NW_028278711.1, read as the reverse complement.
TCTAAAACTAGTAGTGCTTTGAAATATATTCAACTGGTCTAAGAAGAAAGTGTTTTAGTACTGATATATTTAATCTAACAGTTATCGATGTATACGTGGAACAACCATGGTGAAATAACACATCCCTGTTTGGCTCCTTAAGGAATGTCAAACCACGATATGAATGACCCATTTACTCTCACACATACTGTGCTGTCCTTATACAGTGACGCAATAGCCCGTACCATGTTATCATTTGCTCCATACTCCGATAAAACTTCCTTCCTTCCACAGTTTGTCTTTGTGGGGGTCATAGTCCATTGATCGATGACACACAGACGTACAATGATTTCACATGAGCAACGACTGCAAGAAACTCAGCGTTTTCCACCGGATACAATATTGCACATAAAACTTCCGTCTACCATAACTTCATTCCATCATTAACTACATTAACTTCTTTCCCGCTAAGGAGTCATGAAGCATAAAAGAACGCGGACTATAAAGAGACCACGGGGCGTAGCAACGTTAGACAGCCCAACCAAGTCAGCTCAACACAGTCAGTTCAACACATCATCGCCGTAACACTCGCGCTACATAATTCAATTCATTATTTGTTCCTCATGCAATAAATACTCCATTAAACGTCTGTCTCGTGTCTTTTTCTCGCTAGTTTCGCGTCACCGTGTACCGTAAGAGGGTATTTTGTATAATGAACAAAGTGTACTATCGTCCATTGTAAATATGTGCCGAAATCGTAAATTCTTTAATGGACAAATATAGGAGGGGGTTAACGGCGAAAAGTGGGGGGTGGGAAGGGGGGGTCCGGAGATTTAGGCGTTGCGCAAACACTAACTCATCTTCTTTTTATAATGCCCACATAATAATAAAAGGAGGGATTTCATTAAGCTATAATGGTCTACCCCGCGGTCTCGGGTTCAATTCCCTTACACGGTTGACATGCTTTTTTTATTATTTTTTTTTTAAAAGGAAATCTTTGCGTTCTTATGATTTACCCAAATATTTTAATCTTTAGAGCCATTTTAATCGAGTTGTAAATAACTCACTATTAGAAAATGTGAATGCAGTTGGGGTAGAGTGGAGTTCGAACCTCGGACCTCTGATCTGTGAGTCCGCAACACTGGCCACTGGACCACAAACCCAAAAAGTGTGTTTTTGGCTGGCACCAGGGCTGGTATTCTGAACAGAATTGCGCACGAAGAGATCGCTCTGTTGGCGTGTATTTAGTACTTAAATACGCGTTAAAAACGTGTTTTCTACGCGTGCTTTTGCATTCAGAATACAACCCCAGAAGCGTCAGACTGATCATTCTTGCCTTCGCGTAGCGAAATTTATCAAGATACATTGCAGCTGGTATACCAATGCAGTGTCCTATGGACCATCAGGCGCGAAAAGGTGATGATAATGGTGCACCATGATTTATTAATAATATCGTATCCCAAACTCATGAGGCCGATAGTCCAGTGTTGAGTTGGGATACAGCATAATGGAAAGTGGAAGCATGCGTATTATTTAAGAGTCAGAGGTAGTTTGTTATAAAAATTGAGAAATTTATTCCAGCAATACCAGCAAACCGTTGAATGTTGTTAAAAACATGCGTATTATAAATTAAATATCCCAATGAAGTTGGATAATTTATATAGCGCCATTTTTGTGAAAATCACCCCAAGGGCCATCCCAGCTAGAAACTTCAGATAAAACTTACTCTTTCATATTGATAACCATAGAACTAACTGTGGTTTTCATTACTCTATGACCAGAATTCTTAGGTCTGCCAACAAACATACCGGTCTTGATTTCTTTAATAACAAGTTATCTTCTTTCAAACGATCACTGAATCAAATTCAATTATAGACACCTTTCTCCCGCTTCCACTCCCACCGAGTCTACTATATACCGTTATGTCTTTCTACTTTCCTTTTTAATAATTTTCTGTATAAATATATCTTTAAAAATTGGTCGTATATATAAATAAATAAATAACATGATTACTGCACTATTGGTGTTTTAGAACAAGTGATTTCAGTAGTGGTATACAGGAGGACTCCCAATGTTTTTAGCATTAATAGAATCTGAATATATGAACAAAATGACATTCATAACTCGTGTAACAAAAATAGTGACGTCCAGCCTTTCAGCTTTAAGGTACATATATCAACAGAACGCTTTTTGGGTTTCCGTGCCAAATAATTCAATTGATAGTTACGCGTTGCAGTATCACCGACGATAAACCAATTATTGCGAATTATTTTATTGGGCATTTGGCGATTATGAAGTCTCGTGTCGTGGGTGGGACTCGAAGCGGGGCCCGCCCCGCGCTCGAGCGGCCGCTTGGCCCAGGTAGCGGGTAACGGGTAACGGTGGGACAGGTACAACTGAGGTTGAATTAAAGCCATATTATGTGCAGGCCGCCGATTGGTCCGCGGCGGGTACACACGGTTCCGAAATTTTAGTTGTCAATGCAGCGGCGTTGCCACAACAAAAGTTGATCTGGTCAGAGGCCGGCAGCCGTTGGTACAGAACAAAAAAACATCGTGTAAAGGAGAAAGTCAAATGTTTCCCAAAGTAGAATTTTAAAAAGGAAACATATTAATAGAAATAGAATCACTGTATCTGAATTATGCTATTTACATAAACTATTAAATAATAAAGTAGACTCTTTTAACCTACTCTCCAAAATTAATCTTAATGTCCCCTTTCGCGTGACAAGAAATAAGTATTTATTCCATCTGCCAGTCTGTAGCACTAACTATGCACAACACTCTTTCCTTTATCTATATATTTTTGCTCTAACTATAATGCTTTTTTTTATCTATTGATATATTTTACATGCCCCTTAATTTATTTAAAAATAAATTGAGACTCATTATTTCTGGCTGCGATACGATCCCACTTACTATTTAATGATGCACACTGCTGAACACTTACTCCCACACTAATGCACATAAACACACATCTACGCTTACTCTCATACAAATACACATAAACACATCCTTTTGTTGTAACACAATTTAATAATATGTATGATTTTTATTTAGAAACTTTGCTGGTCAGTCTTTAACCTGTATTTTTTAAAAAAATGTTATTTTGTCATTGTCGACTGTTTGTTTCTTTGAAATAAATTAATCAATATTAATCATCATCGCCATTTCCCTTCGTGCACCCAGCGGTGCATAGGGCACTATATAAGAACTCCAATTAGCGCGTGAATTCTTGAATGTGCTAATAATAATTACTCGTTAAGCTAGGGTTTCCTAGGACAGCGGTGCCCGTATTTTAACGGCCGTAGTGAACGGTGGATAGCCGTCGTAACGTCGACTAGAGAGTGGTTTTCTAGGGAAACGGTGTTAAATGGTGTTTGATAACACCGTTTTCTTAGGAAACCACTCTTTAGTCACCGTTACGACGGTTATACACCGCATCACCGTTCACTACGGCCGTTAAAATACGGGCACCGCTGTCCTAGGAAACCCTAGCTTTACTCGTCCCAACTTAACACAAGACTTAGTCCCACGGAATTGAAACTTATGTCTCCAAAATGTGTTATAAACATCTTATTTCTGCTTCTTCAGCCTTATTCTCTCCACTGCTGGATGGCGGCCTCTTCCAAACGTCTCCATTCCTTCCTATCGCCCGCTTTCATCATCCACGTTTTACTGGCAATAGAGGCAATGTCGCCGACCCATCTTTTCTGTGGCCTTCCAACACTTCTTTTGTTTGCCCGCGGTCTCCACTTTATTATTCTGGGTGTCCACCTGCCATCATTTTGCCTCGCCGATGGGCAAAAGTTCGATTTAAAATATAAACATCTACATTGCAACGTAATAAACTACTTATAACTAAATAAATAACTAAAAAATACGATACTTGAAGTTTTCGTCATTCAAAAATGTTTTCTTTAAATCTTTCTTTACTATCATCATTATTCCATTTTCGCATCTAATGGTGCATAGGGCACTGCATTGGTAAACCAATCGCAGCGTATATTGGTCATTTTTGTTACATGCAGGTAAGATGATCAGTCTTCCGCTTCTGGTACCAGTCCGGGGAGTACTAGTGTGAAACCACACATTTAAATCAATATTTCATGTCAACCATGTCGGGAATCGAACCAGAGACCTCTTGCATGGTAGGCAAACGCGCTGACCACTACACCACGAGGCCGAAAATGTATTTTACTTTTATCAAAGGTGATTAGACAACTACAATATTTTTAATATAGCAGAATATCATCGAAATAAGCTTCAATAAATGTATACAAGGGTAAGGAAAAAATTAGGGAATATATCATTTTACCTCAATATCAGGCAGATGAAAGCAGGAGAAAACGCAGACTCTTTTTTTTCTTCCTTAATATTTCGTGCAACGCCAGGATGTAATCTGCAAGAAATAAATATATTTTTAATATAAAAAAAACAAAATATTTAACTAGGTATTAATATTAATAACTCGTTTGTTCATCATCGTCATTTCGCACTGCATTATATGTACGTTATCTCTTTCTCACATACAACTGGTGAGTATAATGCTACCTCCCTTGCACGGTTATAAGTCAAATTGTTTTATTTTAAAGAATAATAGTCCTTATGAAGAAGTGTTGAAAGACTCAATTGCATATAGGAGAGCTGCAAGATTAAACAGTAATCATAAGTGTAACTTTTCTAACGTAAACTTCAAATTTAGGGTTTAAAGACGTAATAGAATTCATGTTTTATCTTTAACCGCGCAAGCTCGTTTAATCCAAGAGTCATAATTTCGGCCGATAGAGGCGCACTGGCTCGCTGTATGGAATGCAGTTTTTAAAACTAAATATGATGTAAATTTATTGACGCAAGAAATGCAAACGATGGCTTGTAACGTATTTTTTCCTAATAATAATGGAACATAAAACATTACTTGCGATGTCAAATAAGTATAGTAAGTTGCAAATAATCGGTTATAAGGAGAATTCGCCCCTGGCATAATACTGAACACAAACACCCATAATGGTGACCCCCAACGTGATTCGTTCAGAAACGCCCACAACGTATTATGATTTGAGTACGAAATATTTTGATTCAACAAATTCAATTTATAAAAGAAACTTTTAAAAAACACAAGAGCGTGTCGGTTGTCGACCCCCGCAAAATGGCGGCCGCGAATGCGCACAGGTGGAGACCGCTAATGGCCGATTGGCGTTCGAATTTTAAAATCCGAGCTGACGCATGCCGCTGGCAAATGGGTTTATAATTTGAAGGAGGTACCGTGAACCATGGACTTATGTCTGCGCATAATACCAGCACAATATAATATACGAGTTTAACATAGGACGTATGGAAATGTACGTTTTGATTGTTTTAACAGCGGAGCTGTTTTTAATCGGGCCGCCATGTTGTAACGGGCAACGGTCAGGTAGATAAAGAAGATGTATGAGGGTTTCATTATAACGAATGTTTCACATCCATTGGCAAGACAAATGGGATTTATTTTAATAAAATAAATAAAACAACTTTGTTTTTAACCACTAATTTTTATTTTTCACCGACCGGTTTCAAAGCAAACAAGCTTCTTCTTCAAGGTTTACGTTACTAATGGGATTACGGAACTAGGGATTTATTTTTGTATTAATCATATTACAGGTGATAACATAGAATTATTGAATAGAATGTATTACATCAGCAATACAACTTTGTGGTTATTCATTATAATAAAATAATTATAAAACAACTTTATTTTTCAATCGCAAAGATAAAGTCTCGAAACAATAAATCTGGCATAAATCAATTAAATTGCAATAATTGCGATTAAATCTACATTGGAAAAACTCATTAATATTGTATTATATATGGTAGTTTGTATTGTGTTGAGGATCTAGTAATTATATTATTTGTATGTGATTGAATTGAATTACATTTGTAATTGAACATGTTTGGAAGAAAACATATTCTGCTTTTCATACGTATAATTAGCCTAAAAAGGATAATTGGATGGGGATGTGCAAATGACACACTGATCAAGCAAATAATAATTGCACAACAAGCTTTAATAAAAATTATCTTAAGAGTCCCAATCAGAACTAGCTCCCTCGGTATATTTGAAAATCTTAATGTAAAATCTATAAAACAACTTTATGTAAAAGCTTTGTTACTATACGCACGTAAACATTATTCTCTACCTTCCGTTACAAATACAAGAGTAACTAGATACTTCGGTCAAAGAGGATTGGCCTACTACTCGGTTAAAGTGTACAATCTACTTCCATTATCCATAAGGACAATTAGTAAGTTCTCACAATATAAAATTGCTATTGAGAAATGGATAGTGGAGGTGGGTTGCGCACGGATCGATGAGTGGATCAAGCCAAATAGGTCAAATGTGTGTACTGTGTATGAAATTTGTTTTATTGGTATTATTTTAGTTTTTTATTGTTTATTATGTTAATGATAATTAGGTTAATTAGATTAATTACGTTTTTTTTATTATGTTCACTTTGTTAAATAGCTAATCTTGGGCATGTTTCACATTTTGTAAAATGTTTCCCTCGGCACGGGACACCCAGTGAGGGAACATTATTCTGTATAAAAAAAAGAATACAAACAATGTAAAAGTATATAAAAAAAAAATACAGAAAACTTAATTTTACTTTGTGGATAAAATCGAAGATAAATGTTAACTTCCCATTGTAATTGAGGCTCAGCAACGGGTCGGTATCCGAGCGTCTATTCGATAAAACGGGGTAAGTAGTTCGCGGCCGGTAAAGGGTTAGTTAGGGGGCATTCAGACCAGTTTGCAAACTTAACCCATAATCGAGTAAATACTAACGCCGGTACCTCTTGTAGGAGCGCGTGTAAAGTACCGTGGTGGGGGCAAATGTGGGTTGGATTGAGAACAGTGCTCCTTAATCAATTAAGGGCCAGTCAGGCAATAAAAGTTATTTCCAATATTTTGAGTATGTCCAAATCCCTGTAGAAAAAATTTGAATTCTCCCTAATAGGGATTGAAAAAAATAATTGATATTTTTATACAAAAATGAGGATATTTGCATGAACATTTAAGGTATCTTCGTCGGTAACCTATATTAAAAAATGTTTGCATATTCTGGTTTTCATACAAAAAAATTAATTTTACATTGTAGATAAAATTGAAGATAAATGTTAACTTCCCATTGTAATCGGGACCCAAGGCTGGTATACCAAACGCTCCCGCGGCCGTAGAAAAACCATTTATCTCGCGTATTTACATAGAAAATACACGAGATAAGGTGGTTTATACAGCCGCAAGAGCGGTTCAGAATAGCACCCCTGGAGAGAGAAAATGAGTTTATAACAAATAATATTTTTATCACCTAGTGGCGCATAGGGCACTGCATTGGTTAACCAAATGCAGCGTATCTCGGTCATCTGTATGTTACATAAAGGTCACGTCATCACTAATTTATCTTGTATGTAACAAAAAATAATCGAATACGCTGCAATCAGAGTACGAACGCACCACCGGCTGTAGATAGAGATGATGATGACGTCTTTCAATTAATTTATTTATTTACATACATAAGTTTATTGTAAATTATTTGAGACAATAAGTCACAACTCCATGGGACTAAAAGTCCTGTGTTGAGTATGAGACGAGCAATTATATGACACAGACACATGAGTATATAACCACAAATATAGGATTACAAACATAACATTTTTTTTTTTTTTAAATATGAAAAAAACATATATATGGCACATCAATATGGTAAACAGTTAACTCAAACATTAGGAAAATCATCGAGGAGTTTCCTACTCAAATCCCTCCCACTAAGGAAAATCCGGTACTTAACTACTTTCTTGAAAATAATTTTTGTCCTTGAGAGCTTAATACGCTCTTCCAAAATATTGAACACTCTCGGTGCAATAAATGAGAGATGCCTCTGAGCAAAAGTCGGACGGTTTTTGGGTATGACATAATTCACGCTCTGGGAAAACCTCGTACGGACATTTTGCCGAGACCTCTTCTTATTGTTTGACCAGAAGTGTGTAAGTGCTTCTTTTAGGAACAGTTGTCTCATATCCAGCACCTTCATGTATTGGAACAGCTGTTCTGACGGGTATGTTGGAGGGCGCCGGAACATTATTCTCAATAATAATTTCTGTGAAATTATAGCAGCTTGAAAATGGATGCCGCACAACCCCCCCAGACATAGGTTGCCGTGGGTTGAAATAGAGCAAAGTACACAGTTCTGAGAGTGTCAATATCCAGAATGTCTCTAAGAGAGCAGAATTGATGGCACAGCTTTCTCAACCTAGAGTTTAGTGACTGGACCCGAGCCTCTCATCGCAAATTCCTATCAACGATAACACCAAGGTATTGGCATACAATCTACCCGTTGCAGAAGTTGGTGTGTTTTATCACAGTAAATTCGTAGATTAAGCGTATTGCTCGGTAGTGAACTATTATTTATACAAAATGTCAGATATTTAGTTTTATCGATATTAAGTGTAAGAAGATTATGATCAAGCCATTATTTAACAGTGTTAATTCCAAAGTTTGCTTTCTGGAAGACAGAGTTCCAGTCACCAGCCTCAAATAACAAAACCGTGTCGTCGGCAAACGAAATAATTTATTTTGCAAAGAGAGTTTATGTAGACTAAAAATAATATTGGTCCCAGGACGCTGCCCTGAGGAACTCCAAATGTAATAGTCGACTTTGTACTTCGCGCTTCTCCCTGTGGTGTATGAATTACTGTTTGTTGTGATCTCGGGGATAAGGAATTTTTGAATAATAGAAGAGCTTTATCTCTGATGGCAATACGTTGTATTCTTTCTATGAGAATTAGGTGATAAATTTCAATGATAAAATGAATAAAATAAATATTGCATCCCTTCAGCTGACCCCCCCTTCCCACGGTGACTGACACTTTTCTCTAGTCTTCCCCGCCCCAGTCGGTGAGTCCCCCCCCTCCGCCCCGCACCGCCCCTCCTGCGGACCTAATGGCCGAAACCATCAATCAGTACCCTGGTCACTTAGAAGTAAATTGAAACAGAATTCGCAAATTTTGTGGCTGCTCCTTTTTTAATACTGCGAGCCATGTCTGCTGGGCTCTCCTCGTGTATAAGGAAAGTTTGCGAATATTACATGGACCTTTTTTGGTTAATTATTGTTCGCATATTTATTTAAAAATTACCATAGCTTTTTATTTGTTCAGAATAATGGAAAACTTTTTCAATACGAATCCTATGAACCATTCATTACACAAGATTTTAATTTAAGCAAAGCTTCCAGCAAACGTTTATTTGGCACAAAATTCGACATCTGTGTTGTTAAAATAAATATTTTTGCGTTGCGCTGTGAGTTGGTATTACGACTAATTACCGTTGACAGCTCGCTGCCTCAGCTCGTTTTTATCTAACAGACCAAAACACAAATCTGCAGAAATAGAACTTTCAAGTTTTTTTTACGAAATAGGCATAAATAATGACCACAGCCAAAATTCGTTTAAAAAATTCCTTAAACGATTTTTTAAAAATTATTATTTTATTTTTTTTCATTTCAATTTGATAAATTTTTACTCACCCTAACAAACATGAAATAAAAATAAAAAACACAATCAAATGCAAAAAACCTTTTTCAAAAAGGAAAAATACATGTATACCAGTGGCGAGTCGTGTTTTATTTTATGGGCAATCTACAAAAAATCTTCATTAATTTGTACCTACATACAAGTACACATAATATGTAAGTAATATAATTATAACAAGCGCCGCGGCGCAGTTGGTTAGACGGCCAACTGTGAAACTGGCGTCGCGGGTTTGAATCCTGACAGTTGTAAGAAAAGAATCCAAGATTTTTTTTTTCTCAATTGGTCTGTGGTGTAATTTTCGTTACCTCCTTCCATATTCCCTCATCCCACCTGCTGACAAGCCTCAAAATAGACGCTTAGCGGGTTATTTCTTTAAAAAAGAATATTTAAAAAAATATAAGTTTTATATTTGAAGCAGCTTTGTGGTAATTTAGTGGTGAGTGTCATTATAATGAAATAAATACAACTTTTTTTTAACTACTAATTTACTATAATTTTTTTTCCACCGACCGGTTTCAATAATAATAATATAATTATAAATAATATTTTTTTCTGTGGTTCTGTGAAAATCAACTCAAACAACAATTATTTCTAACCACGCGGTATACGTAGCTTTATTCTATACTGTTTTGTTACAATACTTGTACAAAAGTTTTTTTTAAATACCACAGTATTCAGCAGATATTTCCATTATAATTTAAATGTCAACACTGAGCACTGGTCGATTCCTTTAAAAATAAATAATGCCAAAAACGGTCACTGCAAACGCCACGTGTACTATGTGATACATAATATGTCAACGGTATCCTATCAAAGAAAAAAAATCCTTCGGAAATAAAGTTCGAAATACCAGTTTCCAAATACAGAATCTTCAAATAATATTTATAATTTGCAAGCTCGTTTTAATGCTAAAAAAGCTGACTTGGGTTAAAGATGTAAAATATAGTGTACTTTTTTGTATGGAGAAATAAGCTGAGGTAATCGGCTAGTTTCATGGTTCACTGAGAACGGGCTGGGCGCTGGGCACACTTTATAGATATTTTTTTATAGGAAGATAATATAAACATATAAAAAAGGTGGTGATGATTTATAATAAATAACAGTTATTTGATTTATTTTCCCATAAACATGGTTACTATGAAACATTATTATCGAAAGTCAAATCAATCAAATGGTATACCTAACTAACGCATTATATTGTAAAAGGCACTTGTGCCGTATAATAAATAAATAAATAATGGTAAGCTGTGCATAATCGCTTATTTAGACGATTCGCCCCTGATACATACATATATCCGTATAGAATTAACAGTTCAACCGTCAGTAATATTGCTTCTGTTGAAATGATGCGAAGTGAAGTTTCTAATATCTGTCCCTTATGTCTATTGATATAAAATCCTCGGTTTGACTTTTCATACATTACGCGTGTCCTCAGATTACATAGACCGTTTTGTACGTCTCGGTAGACATTATAACACGACCTATTCTATCTGTATGCGGGTCTTATTGTATGACGATCTCCCCCCGACCCGCGGGTGTTGGGTTCAATTTTGGCTGCAAATTCAATGGAAGATGGTATTGGAGGGACGCCAAACTCATTGAATGCGTTTAGCATAATACGCCAGTTAACCTGATTTTCATAATATGTACAAGTCATTAAATATCTGGAAATTTCCTACACATTTAGCTGTACCGGGGCAGGAGTTGGTAGACTTTCAGAAAAAAGAGTCAAAATAAAAATAATAAGAAAAGAGTGCGTCAATATAAAATACGTTAGAACCTCATTTTACGCAGATTCAAAATAACACGGTCCAACGTCCACGGCGGAGAAAGTCCAAAGATGTGCTACAGAAATCCCCAAATGGCTTAAAAGGATGCCTTACCTATTGAGATACCAGATAAAGAAATGACACTCCATACAAATCCAAGCTAAAAAGTCTTCCCTAAAGGAAAGGAAACGACCTGGACGATCAAGTGTCGTCACTTCATATCACGTCGACTTTGGCAAGCAAAACACGTAGTACAAAAAAGGACGGACTGTTTACATCGGTCTACTGTAAGTTCTATTCGGCATATCGCTCCCTTCCGCATACGCGTCACCTTTGTTCGTCGTTTCACTATACGCCCGACTAACTGAGCGGGACAGAGAAAGGAGATAACTCACGAATTGGTAACATATTAATAAGACGTTTTTTGACATTGAAATAGCTATTTTAAACAAGTATTGATCGGTATCGATGTATTTGTCGGCTTCGTGGAGCAGTGGTCAGCGCGTTTGCCTACCGTTCAAAAGGTCACGGGTTCAATTCCCGATATTTATTTAAAAAGGTGTTTTTACACTACAATATTTCTTAGTCCCTGGACTGGTAACTGAAGCGTAAGAGTAATCATCTTACCTTCATGTAACAAATATGATTAAGATACACTGCGATTGGTGTACTAATGCAGTGCCCTATGCACTATTAGGTGCGGAAAGGGAATTATGATGATGATATGATGATTAAGATGAGAACATCACTTAGCAGTGAAAGGTTAGACCATCGCTTTTCCAGATCGATTTGTGCAGTATCTTAGCGTACATAGAGGCATTTTAGTAATTGCGAGGAGACATAAGTTTAAAAGTAGCCAGGGACTGCTCGGAACAGACTGAAGTCCATTCTATCAAACGTATGCCAATTGGCCGCAGGTCAAGGGACTACATTTCGAACGATCATGCTTACTATAGTTATAAAAGCACTAGGACTTACATCATTGGAAGAACGACGGAAGAGAGGGGACTTGATATAATGTTTGTGCGCTTTTGACGTTCGCAAATTTGTCCGCACCGACAGTTAAAATGTGGGCAGTTTGGCGATTTAGTTGCCAATACGCGCGCGCCAGCGTACTGGCCAACGTATTAGCCAGCGCGTAGAGCCGCCTTAAAAAGAGGTTCCAGTGTACATGGGTGCTGCCTCAATAACCAGTTGTAGTCACTCTCAGGAAATTTAAGTTCGTATAGAGATGGCAAGGAATTGCTTTTTCAAAATGCTTGACCTTCTTAGTAATAGAGACTTCAATCTCAATCTGCGTATGTGAATGAGGAACTTCAGCCCTGCGGAAAATTGGATACAAAAAAATGCTGTCTCGCGCGCAGTAAAAATGAGACCATTATTTTTTTAAAGCCAATCAACAGGCTTAAGTAAGTCCTTATAGATTGACATTAATAAGTAATACTTAATCTAAAAATTCTTAAAATCGACTTAAATTAACAAAGTAAATAATTAACAAAAGGTATGTATATGGCATAATCTAGGCGGAAATGGCAAGTGTGACATCGCGAGTCAGGAGAGACAACGCCGCTTGCTCCTTAAATGCTTGCCCTTGCTGTAGGAACACATCGACAGTAGCGTTTAGTGAGATTTCGTTCACTGTTCTGAGGATCCTCGGCAGAGGGGAAAAGAATCCGATATTAGTTTTGTAATTTCCCACAGCTAAGACAGGATTGGTACGCAAGTTACGGCGAGGTACATTAAGGTTTATCTGAGCAAGGATATCATGGGCATCTATACAGCTAGATATTAATTTGTGCAAGAATGTCAAACCAGCAAAAATCCTTCTGAATTCTAAACTAAAGATATGGAAGTAATCTAGACGATCATAATAGTTGACTACGAAAGTATTTGATCCGATTCTAAATATTAACGATTTTAAACATTTATGCAACGAATGCAAATCCTAACGTCAAATGTTCAACAAAAGCCTAAAGAATCTACTTTCTCTAAGTGATTTCTAATCATTTATAGCATTAATTTGTATTTCCAGTATCTTAATAATAATAATAATAATCATTTTTTATTATATAAATAAAACACTAGTGATACTTTAATCCACAAATTTGGAATATCTAGTGACCGGTTTCATCGCTTTCGCGACATCTTCGAGACTGGTATCTTTATTAAAAAGTTAAATGTATTTATACAGAACAGAGGTAAGGATACATAATTCAAAGTTATATGTAAGTAAATTAAATAAAGTTATTTTTATCTTAAGGATCATTATCAACAAATTTTCTATGGGTTAGCGAAAGCGATGAAACCGGTCACTGGATATTCCAAATTTGTGGATTAAAGTATCACTAGTGTTTTATTTATATAATAAATTACAATGAACTTCCATCAAGAATTTTCACTAACAAACTTAAATGTTTTAAATAATAATCATGGTACATTAACAAAAATAACAATTTCTTTATCTACTACATACACGCTTAGGTAATAGATTTGTCTGGATATGTCTCGTCTGCCTAACTAGGTACAACCTGTTTTAAGGTAGACATTTTTATGCAAAATAAACAATAACATTACTACCTACTAGTCAATTTATTATACAGTTATACATTAGTTATTTCATTATAAGACTTACATTTCTTCAAAACCAATAGACATGATCATAAACTAGATACGAAAATCGAAATGTCATTTCTTCGAATTCTGGATTAGCATCCGTCTGCCTCTGGAGGTACAGAATTTCAGAAATAAAAAACTTATTACCAAATACGAAAAATCATAGCGCTGATAAAACGATACATTAAAATTTAATTATTTTTTTGGGTTAATTTTAGTCTATTTTTTTCTTCTTAAAAACCACTGAACTTCCTCATTGTGCGATGCTATATCTCTTCATGAGGCTGCTCATCCTATTTCAAAAATCTGTGCTACACAAGACGGGTTGCTTTAGCTAACTTTAAATTCAGACAAAGACAACCAATATTTTGCCAGATAATTTGTTTCCATTTTCCTATCACGGTTACTTGCGGACAAACAGAAAATGTCTGCAAAATAAATTGTTTTTCAAATATTTCGTTTTACTATTATCTATGAAGAGGCCGCGATCTATCGACTATCGACTATCGACCCCTGTACTAGATCCTAAGCCCATGGACTTTGGCTATTTCAAATCTAATGTATTGAACAATGGTCCATTATAATGAACAAGCCGAGTGCGAAGGTTTTGATTTATTTGATTCCTATATGGGTATTAATAAATAAAACCGTTGGTAGTTTGGGTTTAAAGCCATCGAGTCGAAGCTAGAATTAAAACAGTTTTTTGTACGAAAATGTCAAGAATAATGGATTTTGGTAATAGATTGCTCCAATGTCATTTGTATTGTGAACTTTAATATGTTCAAGCAGAAATTTTAAGTCCAAGTATTTTTACTAAGCATTCATCTTACTATATACGAGTATTTTCGAATCAATCAATAATTTTGTAGTAATTTGCTATTTATCGTGATCAAATAGTCAGCGCATTTGCTTGCCATGTGAGACATCTCGGGTTCAATTCTCGATACGGTTGACAAGATTTTGTTTGTTTTTGAATATATCGTAGTCTCGGGAGCTCGGAACTGGTACCCGGGCCCCGATTACAATAGGAAGTAAACAGAGTTATCTTCGGCTGTCTATGAAAAAAATCTTTATTTGTGTACGAAAATAAGTGTATTTGCATGAACATTTAAAGTATCTTCATCGGTAACTTATAATTGAACATATTTAAAAGAAAAAAAATGTACGTATATTCTGCTTTTCAAACAGAAAACTTAATTTAACTTTGTAGATAAAATCGAAGATAAATGTCAACTTTCCATTGGAACTGGGGCCCTGGGGCCTAATTCTAATGTGGGCGCAGTCACTCATTCATAAGCCAACAAAGTTTGTATTCCACCTTCTGTGGAAAAAGTAGCCAGTGTAATTCCCGAAGTAGTGGAATGATATGACTGAACTTCCAAAGATTCCAAAAATAAGTCTCGCTGCGGCATTCAATACAGACTGTAGGCGAGTTATTTTATTTATTGGTAGACCTGCGTAGATACCATTACAATAATCGACTTTAGACATTACAAACGCATTTATTAATTGACGGGCGGCATCAACTGGCAAATTTTTGTGTATGCATTTAATCTGTTTCAGCTGGTAAAAGCATGAACTTATCGTTCTACCAATTTGAGCGTTAATAGAAAGGTCAGAATTAAGGAAGACTCCCAGTAGTTAAACGGTGGGTAAAGCGGTACTCCCTACATTGAGTAGGGCCGTATCCTGGATCAAATTCTGTCGTCTGGCTGAAGCCACCCATAGTTGTTCCGTTTTTTATGGGTTTAATGTTAGTCTGTTTTCAGCCATCCAGTTTCCTATTTTCTTGATGCATTCATAAATTAAATTGACAAGCACACTTCTCTCGCCTGGTTTGCAATAAAAAAATCTCTGTATCATCTGCATAGCAGTGAGACTACAATCCACATTCTTTGATAATGTTCTCTATATATTATGTGTGTCCGAGTACTGACCCTTGAGGCATTCCTGTAGACACCCGAAAGTTGGGTGAGCTTTTACCTTTTTTTAAAAAAAATATAATAATACGTTTATATATATTTTATTAAACATGTTCAATTACAGATTAACGACGAAAACATTTTGAATTTTCATACGAATATACACATTTTTGTCGTAAATGTTAGTTTATAGCGTCTCGTATGTACCGATGAAGATAGCGTTCGTAATTGCGGCGCTGGGTCCGTATTCTAATAAGAAGTTAAAATGAATCTTTAATTTTATCTACTAAGTAAAATTAAGTATTCTGTATGAAAAATAGGATATGTTTACACTGTCAAAAAAAAAAAACGTTATATGCAGGTACCTACCTATAACAGAGTTCATTTAACTGAGATGGTTTCTCGCACCTAAAGACTCCCCTCTAAAATCAGGTAGGCGTTGGGAGCTAGTTGGGTACCGTTTTTTGCAGAGAATCCGGAAGGAAGTTTGCCAGGAGCCGTAGGGAATTCGAAGATAAATAATTAAATGTAAAGGGGGAAGTTTAATGAGGCGTACGGCAAATACAGGATGCAAACAGCGCCATGTTTCTTTAGGTCATTTGTTGAATCCTAACTAACTTTTGATACCTTGGGTGTAATGAATTAAAAGGGTCAACAGGATTCACGGCTTCAAAGTTAGGCACGGTGAAAAGATATTTATTTAATTAAAATTAAATTAAAATACTTTTTTCTAACCACTTAGTATTGAAAAAAATAGAACAGAAATTGAGAAAATTTTAATTATGGAAATATGGAAGTCTAGGCATTTACATGGCTCATGACATTGGCTGGTTTAAGTCCCCTTAATGTCGATGGTACCAATGTCCAATGCCGTAAATCTACAAAAAATCTAGGAGTACTAATGGATGATAAAATGAAACTCTGTTTCCGAAAATTGATATAAAAAATGCAAAAACAAGCCTATTTTAGTGTTTTTAACACAATTATTCACCAAAAATAAGACATTTATACTTTTTCATGAACAACATCAAATTAATTATTTTTTTATTCGATCAATTTACATTGATCAATTTGTCTCATCCCTAACGTTTTTGCAAAATGTAACCTTGTTAGAACGTCGTTAATAATTAGGTTTATTTAAGTTTTAAAGCTGATTTTATACATTAATGTTGATTTATGTGTCAAGCATTGTATCAAAAAATTAATTAACACGCCAGATACGAATGATTTTTCGTGTGTCAATATAAATAACTCCTTTGACGTTACTACAAAGTTATGTCGTCACTTTTTCTGACAAATGTCATTCTAATCAAGCTATATTTTAACGGCTATAGATTCTATATGTAAACGATTATTTATAAGTTAAAACACTTCTTACTTATTTTTTGTGCAGTGTAAATGAGGGCTAGATTTATAAACATCCGTGCACTATGTAGCTGCAAGACGTGTTGTAATATAGCTCTTATATAATTATTAACATTTAATCTTAATGGAAATCGGAAACTAGAATCCCAGCCGCCTATGCGCTCTGTAGCTGCAAGGCGTGTTGGGATGCTTATTGTGCAGCGCCGTTGAAGTAATTTTCACAAAAATGGCGATATAAAAATTATCGTAAATAAATAACGTAGGACGAAGACGACCAAGAAAGCCGTGGCATGATCATATTAACCAAAATCTAAGGTCTGGGCATGTCAAAAGCAGACACAACAGATATGATATATATATACGTGTGTGACCCATCGTATCTGCCTACCCGTACGGGAAATGGCGTAATGGTAGTAGTAGTACTTCTTTATCTGCCTGGATACAGAAAATATAAATAGGTGAATTAATCAAACCTCAAATTAAAATTATTAAATAAAGGTTTTATCATACAAAAAAAAAATTATAGCATGGGTAATTTGACTTTACACTTGCTTAGCATAGTTAGGTTCTTGGGCGTTTTCTTCGCGCTTAATTATCCGTCTAGCCGATACAGTACGCAATATGAACACCCCCTACAATTTAGATTTAATTAAACGCATTAATCATGCACACCGAGCCGCTGAGGCTGGCACCTTCCACACTTGCACATATTGATTAACAAGAGCTGGCGCGTTCACAAAACTCACACAAACGCATGTGAAATATACAGGATGGTGATTTTTTTAAGGTTATATTAAATTTTAACCAAATACGCTTTATTTTTTTCAAAAATCTCTGTTGGATTAGAGGGTTGTGTGTATACGAAGAAAATAGGTTAAGAAAATGTAATCAATATATTTTTATACGTGTACATCTTTTACTTAATATTTTATGTTCATCATATATATTATTATAAAAATGAATTGTTAAAAAATAAATAAATTTATGACATTTTCTCAACTCATGGTTTTTTTAATACACACAACCCTCTAATCCAAAATAGTTTTTTTTTAAAAAACATGGCACATTCAATTAAAATTTAATATTAAGGTTTTTTTAATACATTCTGTACATTAAACATGCGTTTGTGTAAGTTTTGAAAACGCGCCAGCACTAGATAATCCACTTAGGCATACGTGACTAGATTAAATGAGAAAGTACGTGACTAGATTAAATGAGAAAGTATATATGCAAACCAGTGTTTTTGATCCATAGCTTAGTTAGTACCCATACATTGAATATATATTATTATATTTTTACTATTAAGAATCGCAGCGAAATTCAGACGAACGCGAAAGCCCCAGTGTATATTTTACTACCGTAGCAACAAACAAAGTAATAGTTGTCTCTGTCACGCTCATAAGCGGGTCTGAGCGAGAGAGACAGAGATTATTTTCACAATACGCATGCCGTGCGATGTCATACCATGCGCTTATTCTGTACTACTACACAAGCGAAATGTGTAAATGTATTTGTCGGGATCGTAGAACACCGACGTATGTGCGAAAAATACGACATTGACTTTGTTTTATATTTGATCTTACAAAGGTTATATAAAGGTTATGTAAAGGCTTTATTTTCCAGGTTTGAAAAAAAAATCATTTATATAACTAATACAAGTATCAAATGAACGTAGTTATGCAGAGAGCAGCCAGTCCACAATTTTGAAAAAATGAGATATTGATGTTATCAGGTGCAGTAAGGTCAATTCTATGTTCTGCTAAATACAGCCAGACCGCTTTCACACAAAAAATTGTATTTAATCACCTTCTGAAAATGGTGTCAAATTGAATTTTTCTATTTGCAGAAAACACCTACAGCACTAGAAAAATCTTACGGTTCTTTAAAAATCATTAAAACTGGTCAAGTGCATAATTAGATTCTTGTTTGTCATATTAAAAAAAAATGTTTTCATTGTTTATCATTTGTTAAAGCCAAAAACATTCTAACTATTGTGTAGATTTGTATATTCACTCTTTTTACAAAAGTGCTATTATGTCAGTTTCACTTTTCTATGGCTGGCTGCTTTCTGCATAACTACGTTCAAATGATATACTTTTGTACTTTTCAAATTGTGACTGCACTTGCGTAAAGTTGAAGAAAATCACATGCGTCGTTGTTCTACGTTCATGACGTATTGTTTGCGCCAGCTCTTCCTAACAGAGCAGTACTTGTGATGCCATGCTATATTCATTTGATTTCTTTAACTCTCCCTTCCCGGTGATGTGTAGCTAGTACACATGGCATCTAATAACTTTAATATCTCTATAAATATAATCAATTATGGGTTAAGATTTTCGGTATTCCTCTATTATACGAGTACCATTTACACGTTGGTTTAAATACAATTTTATTAAATAATGTATACTTGTTGGGACCAGAAAAAGCATTTTATCAAAACTATGAGTTAAATCACCAATACCATAGAAAGTTTACCGATGTGTCACATCTTGCGATATAAGAAGTTAGAGTACCGAATATGTCATTATCTCACTCACTCTTTACATCTCACTCCCGATACTAGAGGTATATTCCGGAGCAACAGACAATTTTACGCGTCACACATGCGAACGCAAAGTTGCCAGTACTTCTGTGAGACACCAGATAGTGGCACTCAGAGTTTCGTTAAGAGCGGTTCTTTCGCCCGCGCCGTGAGCATGAGCTAATGTTTTTTTTCATGTATAAATAGTTGACATCAACTGTAAATAATTGAAGCAATTGCCTATAATTATTCCATTTTTCCGATTTAAAAAACTTTAATTTTTTTCATGTGTAATGACTAAACAGCACCGCAACGCGCGTATGTTTTTGGCACAATAAGGAAGAGGTTAGCATGCTAAATGGTACTGG
This sequence comes from Micrasema longulum, assembly GCF_059751315.1. NCBI lineage: Eukaryota > Metazoa > Arthropoda > Insecta > Trichoptera > Brachycentridae > Micrasema > Micrasema longulum. The sequence continues at coordinate 152,740 of NW_028278711.1, read as the reverse complement.
CAAAATATATCACTTGGAGATTACAAAAATCTTTAAAGATTTATTCAAATCTTTGTTTTTACTACTGTAAGATTTTTTTTCAGGTTTATTTAAAAAATATATTTTATTCCCTTTCGCACATAATGATCTATAGTACACCAACCGCAGCGTATCTTGTTTTTTTTTTACACGGAGTTAAGATGATCTTACGCTTCAGGTGTATCATATTCTAGCGTAAAAACAGCATCTCAAAATAAATATTTCAAGACAAACATGTCGGGGATCGAACCCGAGGGCTCTTGTGTTCTAGACAAAAAACGTGCTGACCATTATATCTCGAGTTGAACAAATATTGTTTTTATTGCCATTTTGTAATTAGTTGTATGTATAATACAACCATTACAAATGTAAGTTTTTTAAAAAGAAATACATATTTGCGTTGTTCTGATTTACCTAAATATTTCCTACATTTTCAACGAGTTGTAAATAACTCACTTTTAGAAAATGGTAATCAAATTGTGGTAGAGTGAGGTTCGAACGTCGGATCTCCGCGAGTATCGGCATTAGATACGATGCCATAACCCAATACAAACATGCTGTTTCCTCAGTTTCAGTTGAGATATCGACCTCCATAACGATGCCATCACTAATCACCACCCCTTCTCCCGACTCCTCGCGGGAACCTGATTACGCCCAACATAGTCCTGACTGCGAACAATATAATTTCATCATTAATCGGAATGTTGATTGCTGAATAATAGCGCGCCGTCACTCATAGCTTGTCAAGCTGCATGTCAAGTAGCAAAGAGCAATCGTAAATCATTTGTTATGCGTAATGTGACTATTTGTTCCATTTAAACGGGACATCTAATAATATTCAAGTAACTATGTGTATACGAGAAAACGTATATTTATTAACCTTTTCTGCGCCGCTAGGTATTGCTATAGCAGTCATCTGCAAGTCGATAATTTTTAAAATTTCTCATTTCCGAGTGTTTTTATCAAGCTTCTAACAGATGCCTCCGAGTGTGCGAAATCTAAAATCGTTTGAAAAATTTGACTTAGACGCAGCGTTGTCAGCCCTACTGATTTTTCAGTAGATCTACGATTCGATTGAAATTTTACCGATTTTACAATATTTCCATTTTTTCCATAGATTTTTTAAAAACTTTTTATTCTTCTCTAATACGGCCAATCCACCTATAAATGAATAAAACAAATGCTATATTTTTTATGTTTGCTCAGAAAGCTACTTTTTCTGCCATCTGTTTAGTATTATGAATACTATAGTGCTGGTTTCTTCCATCTCCGACAGATCAAATCCGTGCGGAGAAATATTCCTATAAATGCAACTAAAGCTCTTGTAAATGCTTATGTCGTTTCGCGTCTTGCTGTAATAGAATATACTCAAATCTCCCAAAATATCAAACTAATAAACTTCAACTTGCTTTTGCTGCCGCCGGCCCCTCTGCCTGGAACCAATTGCCTTCAAACTTACGAATCATCGACAGTCCCAGTCAGTTCAGATCCCAACTAAAATCCCACTTCTTTATACTATCATACCCTCAATTTTAAATCTGGAAATATAATATATCACTTTAGTTGAGTTAGAATGTAAGTTTAGGTATACAATTGTAAAGCGCCCTTGTGGTGATTTTTTTACAAAAATGGCGCTGTATAAATCAGCCAAATATTATATTATTATCAGTAAACATTGATTGATTCGCATCGGTATACTCGTGTAGTGATTCCGGAATATTTTTAAAGTTAATGAATAAAAATTATGGTAAACGTAAATTATTGTGACGACACACTGAAAATCAAATCAGTCATTCCCCGTGTGTCAGGCAAGCGTCAGCCATTAGTTCAAGGGGGCTGCATTTGGTTTAAATATAAAAAAAACTATTTTTTAACGAAAAAAAAAAATTGAATACATCCCCCTTTCTACCGATTTATTTTTCTGTATCTACCGATTTCCGCATGATGGTGGATGGCAACGCTGCTTAGACGCGTAAGGCGCGTACAAACGCACGCGTCTACGCGCTATTTTTGTATTGCCGGCCTTTCATGCACGGAAACGGAGAGCGCGTGAACGCGCTTATGGCACTTAACAGGTTAATAATTTTTATTTACTCCTGCATTTTAATCTGGGTCTGTATTACAACGGCAAGTTAACAGAGTCAATTGTATAATATAAGAACATCTAGACGTAAAAATGTTAAATTTATATCTTTATTCTCTTTATTCACTCTGTAAAGCGCTCTTGAGGTATTATATTACGAAAATGGCGCTACATAAGATATCCATAATTACATACTTGTCCTGGTTCATATATAGGACAAAGCGGGAGAGCTATTAAATATAGAGTGAAAGAACATTTAGCTTCACATAGATTAAATAACGATACTATGCATCAGATTTAAATGAATTTAAACATACTTTTGATAAAGCAAAAATCATAAAATTTTTACATGTAGGACACAAAGGTCAAAGATAGATTGGGGATTTTAGAAATAAATAGGATAAAAAATAATAGCGATAGAATTTTAATAAATCAGCAGATATAATTTTAAAACTCACCTTTATTAGCCCCCTTAGTTAGACCCTGTAAATAGTATTAAAACAATAAATATTTTTCATCTAATATAATATTCTCTTAAAGTACACCGCCAACACATGTTTCAATAATTTGTCTCATTCTGTTCCATTGCAATATTGCGTATTGTATCTTCTTCAACTTATTTTTAAATGTACCTACACTTGAGATAATATTTTGTTTTATATAAATTATCCTTACACTGTATAATATTCACCAGTCTGAAGATGCCCATTAGAGGGTGAAAGCGCTAATTGGTCAAAATAAATAATTGGAATTGTACCAAGTATTTTTTAAATTAATAACATACATGTAAATATAAGTTATTACATCATTACAATGGAATTCCATCAAGAATTGTTAATAAATAATTTAAATGAAATTATCCATAATTATTATTATTCACACACAGAAATGTATTCCTTATCCACCTGGACACAGAACACATTTTCTAACACCTACAGTTTATGGACAATAATTGAAGACGTAATTGCCTGTAGTAGGCTGCCTAAATCTGACGGGCACTCGAGGACAGCGGGGCCATTGTGACGGTAAATAAGTACAGACTACCCAATATGAATTTCGTGTCGTTGCCAATGTGACGGGCTGCCAAACGACGGCGGTGCACGTATAATAATATTAATTTATCATTTACCAGAATGTCATTACTCCCGAACTGAGGGCGATCAAACCAATGCAGCGGGATATAGGATATAGGTGTTGTGTTTCGCGGAGTACAACCACCGGCTTATAATAAATAGACACGTTATTTATTTATTTGACGGACTTATGCAGTCCATTCTAACGATGGTAAATACAATTTCTTATAATAAATACAGGTACTAATAAAATAAAATTATAAGAAAACTATTATTACACCGATATTTAAAGCTGAAGAAATAACTAACTACCGTCCTATTTCAGTAATTTCAAACATAGCTAAAAATTGTTAAAAAAAGGTTGAATGAATTTATAAAAGAGAATGAATTGATTTACCATAACCAATTTGGTTTTATGGAAAATAGAAGCACTCATGATGCTATTGCAAAATTATCTTCATATATTCATAATTCGTTGGACAAATCATTAAAATGTATTGATATATTTATTGACTTAAAAAAAGCATTTGATAGTGTATCACACAATAAACTTATTTCAAAATTAAAAGATGCAGGAATGGGTGGGATAACCATTGAATGGCTAGCAAGTTATCTATTCCAACGACCACAAATGGTAAAAATAAAATATGCGTATAGTCAAATTGAGACTTGCGATTTTGGAATACCCAGGGTACGGTGATAGGTCCGCTTTTATTTATTATCTATGTCAATGACATATTTTGTCAAGATTTAAATTAAAAAATAATATCATATGCCGATAATACGGTTGTTTTAGTTGAGGGAGTTAACTGGAACTCAGTAAATTTAATGACGTTATAAATAAATTGAAATTATGGTTTGACAAAAACATATTATCTTTAAATACGGAAAAGACAAAAATCTTCCCATTTTTTATTAACAAAACATATTTCGATTCGGTAGTAAAAATAATTATTCTGCAATTTCTTCCTATACACCATTTGACGTTTACTGATCAGTGTGGCCATTCTATGAAGCAAATAAAAATCTTCAAATTAACTGTAAGGATAATCCAGTAAAAAAAAAATACAAAATTAAATCTGTCTTAGGTCTTGATGATTTTGTTTGAAAAAACTACATTTATATAAGCGTCTCTTCTGCTGATAGGCACCGCTCGCGCCCGCTGTGCATATCGCTGAAGAAAAATATTCGGAAAATTAAATAAATAAATTATATATATAAATAATAAGTTATAAAGACGCCTCAGCCCGGGGTGTAATTACATTTGTCGATGCGTTTTGAAGCTGCAAGACTTTTTGTGATGTTAGCTATCATATTATTTTTATCATATCATGTAAATGTTATCGAATATCTAAATTTAGTAAATGGGGTCTAGAATTTCAACCGTCCATGCGCTCAGAAGCTGCGAGACTTGTTGTTATCTAACTTCTAATTTTATAAATTTGCTTTTTATTTCGTTTTTAAAATATCACTTAAACTCCAAACTTCATTGTCAAATAAAAAAATTAAAAATAAAAATGTAAATAGGGGCTAGATTTCTTATTGTCCATGCGCTCTGTAGCTGCAAGACGTTCTGTTATCTAGCTCATATATATCATAATTGGAGACGAGGAACTAGAATCCCAACCGTCCATGCGCTCTGTAGCTGCAAGACGTGTTGGGATATTTATTTATTGTACAGCGCCCTTGAGGTGATTTTCACAAAAATGGCGCTTTATAAATTATCCAAACATTATTATTATTATTAAATGAATGAATAAGTGTTGAGTGTAAGCCGGCTAATGCGGGGGTGACGCGCTCGTGACAAGTCGAGGCCGTCAGTCAACGCCACATGTTGGGTCGGCTCCACAGTATGGAGTATATTATTATGTATACTTCGGGGTGTAGATTCGAACACGCCGAGGCTTTATGAGTCCAGGTTTATATTCATTAGTCCGCGCGAACACGGCTCAATTTATTTCAACGGCGCGAACCCGAACGTTCGGGATCCGGCCACTACTCGGCGAGGAAGTAAAATGTTTTTAAATCGGCAATATTTTAAATACGTGCAAATATTTGTAGACAAAAACGGGTTCAACCGTCAAGATTGTAAACGAATTATTCTAGGTACCGAGGTGTACATATGTTTGGATAATTTATACAGCGCCATTTTTGTGAAAATCACGTCAACGGCGCTGTAAAATAAATAAATATCCCAGCATGTCTTGCAGCTAAAGAATGCATGGACGGTTGGAATTCTAGTTCCTCGTCTCCAATTACGATATTTAACAATTATGATATATAGGAGCTAGATTACAGCACGACTTGCAGCTACAGAGCTCATGACAGTAAGAAATCTAGCCCATATTAAAAAACTTTTTTCAATGAAGTTTAGAGTTTAAGTGATATTTTAAAAAACGAAAAAATGACAAATTTTTAAAAATAGAAGTTAGATGACAGCAAGTCTTGCAGCTACTGAGCGCATAATTAAATAAGGTATAATCAAATAGAGATGATGCTTCATACACTGATTGTTGAAAAATGAGCGCTGTCGCGTGAACATTGCATTCTGAAATGCCTAGTAGAGTAAAAAAAAAAAAACTTAGTATATGTCAGTTTACTGTGAATTATTATATATTTTTTACCTGCAAGTACAAGTTTTTCATTCGAAATTTGTTTCAACTGAGAGGGAAAACATTTTTGAGAAGGAAATATGGAAGTCCAGCCATTAACAGGGCATATGACTTGTCATTGACTGGCCTTCTTAAGTTCCCTTCCCAAAAATGTTTTCCTTCTCCGTTTTAGATCTGAATAACTCCCTAGGGAGGAAATCCAGCCTGTCTGCAAATATTTAGACATACTCAAAACATTGTGAAATAGTATTGTATTAACCAATCCCCACTCACTGACAAAGATAATGCCTGCATGCTGCCGCTGATTTTTCTTTTTTGAATAAATTATTATTCAAGTTGAATACATCGTTCGCATTGGCTCTAATAAAGTAAAAAAATCACAACAGAGATGGAGAACATTTTAGAGGAGTGAGAATGGAAGTCGAAGAATCGAAATTGAAGAAACCTGGACGTTCAAACATAGGCAATATGGTGAATGTTACGTTATGTTATGTTATGTTACTTATATCAGCCAACGACAGGTCATAAGCCCTGTAGATGCCTAGACTTCTACCTTCTTTAAAATGTTGTTCATCTCTGTTGAACTATGCTAACTTATTAGCAGCATAAAAAATATTTTTAAATTTGTAATTTTGAATTACCGCAAAAATGGTCATTCCATTGTCTACGCCCCTAATACGTCACGATTCATGTTTATTTGTTCCTGCCATTGAAATTTGTTTATAACAATTTCATGAATCATGCCGTCACAACAACCAAAGCCCAACATTAATGTTCACTTTCAACTTTGTTCCAAACCATTCAAGTTTTTCTAGTACATCTTCACGAATCTTGACGTCACAACTATCAATGCCAAACATGTCGCGTTTTTCTAGTGACACATTTGTTTATATTTTCTTTTTTAAGTTATTTATGAAAATATTTATCCACAATCTCCTAATTTGAAAAATACGATTATTCTAAATACATTTAATATATTTTTATCGGTATTCGTGAACGCGATATTTCCCTATTTTAAGGGTTCGTTTGAAGGGTGCATGAAAATTAATTCAACTAAGTAAATTGGGCAGTCGGCCCATCAGTATGACCCATCTTCAGGATAAACTGTGTGTTTTGTAGAAAAAACATGTGTTTATTTATGTACTAGTAATTCGTACCGTGGTATGTGCTGTTAGTCGGCCACGTAGTGTAGCAGTCAGCGCGTCTGCCTACCATGCAAGAGGCGGCGGGTTCGACTCCCGACATGGTTGGTATAAAATATTTATTAAAAAAAATATTTAATGATTATTATTTTTGTGCGTGTACATTTTTATTATATTTGGATAATTTATACAGCGCCATATTGATGAAAATCACCTCAAGGGCTCTACACTTTGCTTCATATCAGGTCACACTGACGATTAAACGTAAAATAAAAATATAAACACATAAAATCAAACATGATGATTTTCATTTAGAACATTATTGCGCTCTTAATACCCAAAACACTTAATTAGGTTGAATTGCCAAAACCGTATTAGTTTTTAAAATTTTTTTTACACAGTTTTATATATAATTTTACGTTTAACCATCAGTGTGGTCATTATATGATGAAGATTTACTATTAAAAATATAAAAATCCCCAAATTACCTACTCTCCGGGGGGTAGACAAGATTCAGAATACCACCCCTTAAGCGAAATACTGATCATCTTACTTCCATGTAACAAAAATGATCAAGGTACGCTGCGATTGGTGTATCAATGCAGTGCCCTGTGCACCATTAGGTGCGGAAAGGTAATGATGATGGTGAAATTGGGCAGTCTCGAATGAAATAAAGCGAATGGACGGCGGAAGAACTCTGCGGAATCAAATTTTAATGGATGCAGAAAACGACGGAGACCGAGAAAGACATAGCACAATCAAATCCAACAAATACTTAAAGATGAATTATTACTATCATTATAGTTGGATAATTTATATAGCGCTATTTATAAAAATCACCTTAAGGGCGCTGTACGGTATATAAATATCCCAGCACGTTTAGCAGCTACAGAGCACATAGGCAAATGAGATTCAAGTTCCCAATTATGACTTTTTACATTATAACCGATAGTAGCTAAATTACAGCACGTCTTGCAGCTTCAGTGCGCAAGAACGGTAAGAAATCTCTAGCTCCAATTTAGATTATGTTTTAATTTGACAATGAAGTTTTGGTTTGAATGACGTTAAAAAAAATAAAAGTATACCTTAAGAAAGAAGCTTGTTTAGCTTTGAAACCGGTTGGTGAAAAAAAAATAGTGGTTAAAAACAATGAATTTTTATTTATTTTATAATAATGAATTACCACAAAGTTAGTGCTTCAAATGTATACACAATTTAGGTATTAGATAGTTAGTAAAATTTCCATATTGAAGCTAGATTACCAATCGTTTTATTTGACTAATATATCGCGTCATAATTTACACTAAAAATGCATTATGTAACTTAGTACACATTATAATAATAAATATGTACATGTCTCTTCCCCTCCTTATCCTCTCTTCAAGCATTCTTGTCCTAATCCAGTCCAATTTACAATAACTTACTGTTTTAAAAAAAAATATTTAAAAAATATTTGATTATTGAAAAATATTTACGAGTACATGAAAATAACATTTTTATGTGTATAAACTTATCTGTATCTATTTAATATGTAATATATTTTGTTTACTAACTTTGTATACTTTGTGGAAATCTGTTATTAGTTCTGAGTTTATACACTATATCTGTATGTTTACTAAAAATATGTATGTTGAACTGTTGATTTCCCAAATGAAATAAAATAAAATATTATGCCATTAAATAAATGTCCCGTTTTTACGAATAAAAATGATGGTCACCTGCGTTATAGTACGTTCACTCTGCTTCCAACGTATTTTAGTCTGTTTTCGGGTGATGTATCGCAAACTGTATTCCAGTTTGGCGCAGATGTATTTTGTAGGCACTAGGCACCAATATCGATCTAGTAATATCCGGCGTGTGTAAGGGTGTATAAGTGGGTGTGTGAGTGTGTGAGCGGGCGAGATGCTGTAACTACACTTCCCGTCGACATAATGAAGTCTGTAACGTCCCTCTAAACTTTATGGGTACTTTATCTACTCGGATACGTACATTTTGTCGATAAAACCATTATTGAGAAGTTATCATCAGACTTGTGAAAATCAATATGGAAAAATATCAATTTATCCCTGGCATGGGTGTAAAAGGGCCAATGGCGCAAATCACAGCATTACAGGAGAATAATTTTACAATGACGTTATAATGAACTATTTCAGTAGCTCGATCACAAATAACTATCGACGTGCTTAAAAACATGCCAAGCATTTGAGCGATCACAATGAACAATAATGAATATGCTCAAATTATCGCAGTCATGAGTCAACGGGTGTGTAATCTCTAAGTCAACGCTCGTGTTGGTTTGCTTTTTGTTTTCGTCGTAAATAAATACAGTTCATTGACGAAAAATCCGTATTTACTTTTTTTTTTTTTTTTAATTTTTGAATTTGCCAAATAGTAAGAGTATCTATTACAAAAAAGTGAAAATGAAATTACAATTATTGTGACGAATGTTTTTTTCAATTTATTTGTCTTGCCAACCGCCGGCTAAATGCAATAAATAGCATGATAAATAATAAATAAAAACAGCAGTTTAGGAATATTTTCCATATTTATTTGACAATGAAGTTTAGAGTTTAAGTGATATTTTAAAAAAACGAAATAAAAAGCAAATTTATAAAATTAGAAGTTAGATAACAATAAGTCTTGCAGCTACTGAGCGCATGGACGGTTGAAATACTAGACCCCATTTACTAAATTTAGATATTTGATAACATTTACATAATATGATAGCTAACATCACAAAAAGTCTTGCAGCTACAAAACGCATCGACGAATGGAATTTCAACAACATAAGAATGATTTTAAAAAGTTAAAAATAAAAAAAAATAAAAAAAACAATAATAATACATTGAGCAAAGAACTAGTAAGTATGGCAATTAGTGAACATGTAACAGCACAAAAAGTAAAATATAAAAAACTAAACAAAGATAGCATTCCTTAACTTATTATTAAGGTTAACAAGATGGTAAGCAGTTTACAGGATCTATTGTCCTTTTCCTAGTAAATAACTGTAAAAACATTTGGTTCACATTTGGCTGTTCCCTGGGAGATGATAGTAGAAAACGCATATGTGTGCGTAGTGTAGAGTGTAGGTACAATATACTACCTTAAGGGCGCTTTACATGGTGATTCTATAGTTAATTTTTTTTTTATTGAAGCTTTTAAATTTGTAATTTAATTAAAACAATTTATTTTGTTGACACATGCTACGGATTTATTCAAATGATTTGGAGAACAAGTGGGTTTTAAGTTTTTTCCGAAACATCACTTCACTTTTACAGTCTCGCACCTCTGCTGGGAGGGCATTCCATGCCATAGGGCCTGCGACCGCAAATGAGCATGAACTTATCGTTCTACTAATTTGAGCGTCAAGAGAAAGGTCAGAATTAAGTAAGACTCTCCCAGTAGTTTGACGGTGGGTAAAGCGGCACTCACTTTCAATTTTCATTTCATTTCATTTTTTTGCACCACAACAGGCCAGGAGGCCCAATTACAGTGGTGAATTACATTACAGAACAACCAGGCTTGAGAAAAATCACACTTTAATTTTTGTGTTCTCACCGGGAATCGAACCCGGAACCTTCCGTGCGTGAGTCAAGCGTCTTGACCACTCCTTACATCGGGTGGTGCCGTATCCTGAGCGAGCGTTTTTAGCTTGAATTGGGATTTATTGGAGTTTATAATCGCCTTGAAATGGGCACTTTTTATCACAGAAGCCGATTAAAAATATAAATGAGAACTATTTTATATGCTTACCTACTGTTTTTTCTTGCATACCTTTGTTATTATTGTTTTTTTTTACTTTGTAAAACTTTTTATTATATCCTTTTTAACTAATTTCAAATATTTTTTCTGTATATTCTGTGTTTATTATTTAGTATGTTAGCATGTATTTCATTTTTATTTTTTGTAAATGCCTTTTGGGCGTTAATGAACAAAATAAATAAATAAATAAGATATGTTAAGAAAGTGAGGAACGCGGACTACATTTTCGGGGTCTTTCATTGGTTGGATTCGATCATATGACGTCGAGATGACGAGTCGGTAGAACATACTGAGGTAGATAGAGATAGTACAGAAGTTAAGTGTACCGTATCGGTATGTACGTATGAAGATAGCGTTCATAATCGCGGTACTGGCCTGATATGTTGTCCAAATTAAACGCCTGAAATAATATATTTTATTTGTTATGTTATTTTAATCTTATATTTGAATTTGAATAATTTACGACAATCAATTGAGGGTATTAAAAGCTCATTTAGAAATCTCCATTGAAGGAGTAACTGTGATATTTGCTAAAAACATTGAAAAAAGAATTGTGTGATTTTTAACTATGCTTCACTAACTCAATGGAGAATGCTCCGTTTGCGGTGTCAAGTATAATTGAAATCTGTTTTTGCAAGATTTAGATCGGGTTTGAATTACGCTATTATTAAGGGACATAGGTTTATATGTATAGTTTATTTTGGCATCAATAGCTAAATTTCCGTTTTTGGTGGAGATTTCAAAGTTTGCTTCTAATACCCTAAATTTACCCATATTAAATTGCACAACACTTTACTGCCGCTAGCGTGCATCCCGCGATAAGCCGCTTTTGCAATAACGTCATTGAGGTTGCATAAATGTTATTATAAACGCATGTATATCATTAAAGATGCATGTATAGCATTGAAGGTGCATATATCGGCAGCCACGACGCAGCCCGCGGCTGGATGACTAATGAGAAGGTGGCTTCCGCTAAGTTCCAAGTTCGCATTCAATTGTGGGCCGCGCGTTCGCTTCCCGCGTTGAATGGCAAACATGCAAACTGAGTTACAAATTAGGAGTTTTGGGTATGATATAATTATTTAGGTACGTTCAAATTAATACAACCGCTCGCTTATGCGAATGAAATACGTTTATTGAATCATTGTTCACGCGCTCCCGCTGGCAAGAGCCGTCATGACTGTTTTACATTTAAATATACGGGAACCTCGTTTTACGCGGTTTTATTACGCGGTTTCGAAATAACATGTTCAAAATTTGAAAGAAAAAATTAAAGATTAACTCATTATTCATTTAATTCATTCATTTTCAGCCCTTTAAGACAGGTGAAAGAATTAAAGGAATATTTATTTATTTTATTTTGTTTATTATGGTTCACTACTACTACTACTACTACCATCACGCCATTTCCCCGTAGGGGTAGGCAGAGAGAATGGACCGCCACACACGTCTATCCTGGCATACACTCCTAGCCTCTTCCACATTCATACATCTTGTCATACATGCCCTTCGGTTCTGTCTGCTTTTGACATGACCAGACTTAAGATTTTGGTTTATCTGATCATGCCACGTCTTCCTTGGTCGTCCCCGTCTAACGTTGCCGTTCATTTTTGCCATATATACTTGTTTTACCATTCTCTCATCGTCCATTCGTTCTACGTGACCAAACCATCTCAGAGACCCTTTTTTAATCTTATCAATTATACTTGTCTCAGATTTACACTCTCTCCTGATTTCATCATTCGTAACCCTGTCATACATTGATTTCCCACACATTCGTCTAAGAGATCGCATTTCAACCGCGTTCACTCGGCTTTCATCCTTCCTCTGCCAGTTCCATGTTTCACTTCCATACATAAGTGTTGGGACTAAAACTCCGTTGTGCACTGCCAGTTTAGCTTCGATTGACATATTTTTATTAGAAATTACTGTGCTTAGTGCTCCGTTCATTTTGTTGCCCGCATTCACTCTTCTTTCAACATCTTTTTCTACTCTTCCATCTCTTGAAAACATGCTTCCCAGGTACACAAATTCTTCTACTTGCTCGAGACATTCGTTGTTTACATTTATTACGCAGTCAGTAATAAAAAATAAATAATACATGTGACATTAACAAATTACAACGGGGATGGAGAATACCTTAAATAAGGGAATATTTACAGGGCTTATGACCTGTCTTTGGCTGGTTTAAGTGGCCACTTTACACAATGTTTAACATTCACCATTTTGCCTATGTTTGAACATCCATATTTCTTCAATTCTTCCATTTGTTGATTTTAGTGAAGTTAAAGAGCTGAAACCTTTATTGTTGCGATGAGATTCATCTGACTGAATTATTTCACATACTAGGCAACGCCTGAAAAAATTTTTCTTGAGACATTGGTATAATAATCACAAATTGTTGTTTTAGATTTTGTTCCATCAATTTAATGTGGACACAGCATGCACTAATAAAAAAAAGAGTTTATGCTAGATTTTTTTTAATTGGCTAACTTAATTCAATTCTATGATAGTTATAAAAGTTATTATAATAAAGTATTACTAACAGGTTATTAGAAATTATTTAACCTAACTAACATAAGTGACTATTCAATTTTATAAATTGCGTTACAGTTTCCCTATAATTATTTAATGTATTGTTAAAGATATCAATATCAGCATTACTTTCTACATACGTGATAATGCATTAAAGTGCGCCATATTATTATTGAAGGTTGGAAAATAAAATGTTGCATACGATGTCAAATGATGTTCAAACATAGGCAGAATGATGAATGTTAGACAGTGTGTAAAGTGGCCACTCAAACCAGTCAATGACAGATCACAAGCCCTGTAAATGCCTTAGAAAGACAACCCTCGTAGTAGGTTTCATCCCCAGAAGTTACTACAGCTCAATTTGGGACTTATACTATATTTGGGACATATTCAGAACAACAAAGAAACATCATCATTCTCTTTCCGCATCTAATGGTGCATAGGACGCTGCATTGGTATACCAATCAGAGGGTATCTTGATCATTTTTGTTACATGAAGGTAAGATGATCAGTCTAACGCTTCTTGTACCAGTCCAGGAACTATGAAATATTCTAGTGTGAAAACACCTTTTTAAATCAATATTTCACATCAATCGTGTCGGGAATCGAACCTGAGACTTACATGGCAGGCAAACGCGCTGACCATTAATAATAATAATAATAATGTTTGGATAATTTATAAAGCGCCATTTTTGTGAAAATCACCTCAAGGGCGCTGTACAATAAATAAATATCCCAACACGTCTTGCAGCTACAGAGCGCATGGAGGGTTGGGATTCTAGTTCCTCGTTTCCAATTATGATATATTACAATTATGATATATATGAGCTAGATAACAGAACGTCTTGCAGCTACAGAGCGCATGGACAGTAAGAAATGTAGCCCCTATTTACATTTTTGATTTTTTTATTTGACAATGATGTTTAGAGTTTAAGTGATATTTTAAAAACGAAATAAAAAGCAAATTTATAAAATTAGAAGTTAGATAACAATAGCATTATCGACAAAATTAAGAAAGGTCTTTTGCGATGGTTCGGTCATGTGGAGCGAATGAGTGATGAAAGAACGGCTAAAAAGATTTATGATGCAAATGTGTCTGGTTGTAGAAGTCGAGGAAGGCCGAGAAAGACATGGCATGATCAAGTACAACAAATTCTTGAAAGTGGTCATGTGAAAAGTCGGAATAATCGACGTGCGTGCATGAGAAGATGTATGAATATGAAGGAAGCAAAGGAAGTGTGCCAGGACAGAGTGGTGTGGCGTTCTATCCTCTCTGCCTACCCCTTCGGGGAAATGGCGTGATGGTTAGTTAGTTAGATAACAACAAGTCTCGCAGCTACTGAGCGCATGGACGGTTGAAATTCTAGACCCCATTTACTAAATTTAGATATTTGATAACATTTACATAATATGATAAAAATAATATGATAGCTAACATCATAAAAAGTCTTGCAGCTCCAAAACGCATCGACAAATGGAATTACACCACGAGGCTGAGGCGTCTTTATAACTTTTATTATTTTTTTACATTCTGAATGATTTTCCGAATGTTCGAGTTTGCTCTTTACCATATTGATGTGCAATATATTTATTTTTTAAATTTTTCATTATGTATCTGATCCTAAATAATAAGTGGTGATATACTCGTATGTCTGTGTTAACTAATTACTCGTCTTAACTCAACACGGGACTTTTAGTCCCGCGCAGTTGGGACTTACCTGTATGTGTCAAGAAATGTGTAATTAACTGTTATTAAGAAAATAAATAAATTTAATTATTTATTTGAGAACGTTCTGTCACTGACGCATTGGCAGAGATTACTAAAAATTCCAATAGGCTATCCATGGTTGAGAAATTATTTTACAGAAATTCAGCATGAAATTTATCGCGTGCCGTGTTAAATTATTCAATCGAACAAAATTAGTTAAAAAGGGTAGAATTTCTTGGGTACATTTACGTTTTAAAAAAATCATGAAAAATAATCGCAACCACTCAAACTGATTCACGTGGAGCAAAAAATCCTTTCAATTTGTTACCTAGTTTATATATACGATTTAAAAGCTTTACACGTACAACTATATAACATGTGTACAGGGTGGACAGGCAGTCAACGACAAAAAATGTGATAAAACACGTGAGATCTCTGTTCAATAGGGAAAATCAACGTTTTATTTATTATTGATCGAAGCTAATTTTTTTTTTTTTTAATTTGTACGTATCGATTTATTAGAGCTATGATTTTTTAAAGTTTTGAAATTACTCTTAGACGAATGTGTTGGAAATCAATGTATGAATGGGTTACGAATGATGAAATCAGGCGAGAGTGTAAATCTGAGTCAGGTATAATTGATAAGATTAAGTAAAGGTCTCTGAGATCGTTTGGTCATGTAGAACGAATGGATGACGAAAGAATGGTAAAACAAGTATATATGGAGAAAATGAAGGGTAACGTGAGACGTGGACGACCAAGGAAGACGTGGCATTGTCAGATAAACCAAAATCTTAAGTCTGGTCATGTCAAAAGTGTAAACACGTGGTTATATAACCACGTGTTTACACGGCTCCGGGATACAAAGTGATAACATACTTGCTTTGAGGAGGTTTTATCACCACATTTTTTTTATGTCAATCACTTGACCACCCTGTACACGAATGTAATGTATACATATGACCCTACCTGTGTGGAGTTAGATTTAAAGTGCCGTCCGCTAGCTAATGGGTGCACGGGTCGAATGAATTGAATTGGAAATGCTAAAATAAGTATGTGAAACTGGAAAAAACCTGGAATCAATTTACTGCGTTTTTTATTCTCCGTAAATGAAAATATATTCGGGCCATTAAACCGTTCGAACTCACCGTTTCAATCAAAAGCGAAATCAACGATTTATTAATTTGATTATTAAAGCGCCATATTCATAATATCCACAAGGGCGCTTTACAAAGTGATTCTATAAATACTTATTTTAATTTGACTTCCAATTTTAAATATAAGTATTTACTTATTTATTAACGGAGATTGTTCATATATACAATTTATAGGGTTTAAATATTAAAATAAAATAATAGTTTAAAACATTTTTAAAAAAAGAAAAGAAGCATTGACAAACATAAGGGGCATCGAGACAAGATCTGGACTATTTATTTAGTGCTCGTTTAAATCGTTGTAAACTTAAACCAAATAAGTCCAGATCTTGTCTTGAATTAATCTGTTAAAACCTTTTTTATGCGGGAGAGATTTATCCGGCTGAACCAAATCACCTACTAGGCAACGCCTGAAAACAATTTTCCAATTATTATACTTCTTCTTTTACCAGGTAGTTAATTCAACAGTGTTTGAGTATGTCCAAATGCTTGCTGACTGGCTGGATTTCCTCCCTAGGGAGTTATTCATATTTAAATTGCAACAGAGGAAATGTGGATGTTCAAATATTGGCGGAATGGTGAATGTTACACAGTGTGTAAAGTGGCCACTTAAACCTGCCAATGACAGGTCATAAGCCCTGTAAATGCCTAGACTTCCGTATTTCCTTATCAATAATGTTTTTCCTCTCCGTTGCAATAGATTTAAATACTATTAGTAATTTATTCTCGTTCTTAAATAAATAAATATAAAATACAGAAATCCAAAAAGAACACCGAAGTTCGATTATTCCCGGGCATTTATTTGAAATTCAAATAAGATTGACACTAACAACTGACCTCGGCGACATGTAACATTATACATTCGTGGGTACGCCGAATCGACTGAAGAGAAGGAAATGCGGTGTATAAAATTACCACTATGCACAGGAAAATATGTTTATTAACCAAAGAGCAAAGTTACACAGAATTAATACGCACTAAAAATGTCGTGTGATATGGATTTTGACCGGGCGCATATCATTGTTAGAGGTAGGTAAAAAGATAAAAAAAAAAAAAAAACACATATCTTTGGAGTCCAACAAATATGCGTTTTATCAGTTCAGTGACACACTGGCGATATAATCACATTTGACAAAATCATTGCTATGCATAATCGGTTAATTCAGTGCTATGGGAAATGGGGTACAAAAAATGTTTTCTTACGCGCTGTGAAAATTAAAGCATTTAAATTGTACGGCGAAGCGTATAAAAAAAATACAATAAAAATTGACCAAATAGGTGCGAAGGTTTTCACGGTCACTGTTATCAATATTATGTATCTTTTTTGGGTGATACCGTGTAAGTTGGATTTGATCCGACGTTTCGGCTACCATTGCAGGAGCCATCTTCAGGGAAAACTGTGTGAGTTTTTCACAGTTTTCCCTGAAGATGGCTCCTGCAATGGTAGCCGAAACGTCGGATCAAATCCAACATACACGGTATCACCCAAAAAAGATACATAATATTAAAAATTAACCACTTTGAAACGTCACAGGTGGACACGTGCTTAGAAGAGGCAATAAATTATGTGATGTGATAGATTTCCGGGTAGCCATGTCTAGCGTGTTTTGAAGGGTGTCAAAAATGTGAAAAAAAAACTCGAGAAAAGGAGGACGCAACAAAAAAAAAACAAATTAGTCAATAATGAATTCTCCTTCATTATTTGGCAACAAATTAGTCAATAATTCATAGCATCTTCACGTACACTACGCAAATATCACGAACAGCTTTATTCCCCAGATTAAAAGCGAACTGAAGATGTCGAAAATGATCATTTTTGTCTACTTGACATTTCATTTTGAAGGCTTTCAAAAAAATAATATACGAGTATGTAACAGAAAGACAATTATCATGATAATCCTCATTCATCGCTCCAACTCGCTTGTGAATGGTTTCTCAATTCGTAACATAAATACAAAAATGTTACCTGGTGTGGATATTCGCTAATAAGCGGAATGGGGAATGTTGTAGTACTTAAAGTGGCCACTTAACCCAGCCAATGACAGGTCATAAGCCCTGTAAACGCTCGAATATCCACAAGCCTGAATTTGAAAAAAATTCTACCTCATCTCTGTAGGGATATAAATAAAAATATATATCAAGTCCTCTTTAACGAAACCCATTTTCAGTAGAAGTGTACAAGTTTGGATTTTGTCTAAGGGAAGAGACAATTGCAGGAGACTGCTGCGAACTACACTATAGATTTATATACTATTAAGCGTGTTGTCCAGATGATTATTTAAATATATGTTAGTGTACTCGTAATAATTTTTTTTGTTGTATTGTTTAATAATATGCATGCTTCCACTTTCCATAATGTTGTCCCCAACTCAACACAGGGTTCTTGAGTTAGGGATACGTTATTATTTTTTGTAATATATATATTTTTAGTAATACCATCACGACATTTCCCCGTAGGGGTAGGCAGAGAATTGACCGCCACGCACGTTTATCCTGGCATACATTTCTAACTCCTTCCACATTAATACATCTTGTCATACGTGCCTTTCGGTTAGGCCTGCTTTTGACATGACCAAAATTAAAAATTTTAATTTGGTAATGTATCCAAAATAAAACAAGTTTATTGGATTATAATTCTACTTTATTTTTTATATTATAAGTTAGTTTGTTTGAAAATGTCCTAACAAGACGAAACGCGTCACAATATACCCTTTGTATATTTTATAAAAAATAAAGTAGAATTATAATCCAATAAACTTGTTTTATTTTGGATACATTGCCAAATTAAATATGGAATTCTACCAATTGTCTGCATACACAATAAATAAATTAAGATTTTTGTTTATCTGATCATGCCACATATTCCTTGGTCGTCCTCGACCCACGTTACCGTCCATTCTCGCCATGTACTCGTATACCGGTTTTATATATTTTTTGTCATCCATTCGTTCTACCTGACCAAACCATCTCAGAGACCCTTCTTAATCTTATCAATTGTACCTGACTCAGATTTACACTCTCGCCTGATTTCATCATTCGTAACCCTGTCATACATATTAACACTTCATGTAACAATTCTTGTACCAACTTCGAAATGCATTCACCTATATCCAGAATACATGGGTCTGGAAATAAGTTCGAAAAAATATTTGATATTTTCAATACTAACTCTGTTAATACATTAAAATGAAATCTTACATTCAATTTAACTTTGTTTTCTTGGATACGTATTTTTGTTTGTTTCTTTATATATCAATTATACATTTGTGGATTTATTGCGAAATAAAATAAAGGTGTTATTAAAATTATTTAAGCTTTCATATTGGGTCCAAAAAAAGTATTATTTATAAAGTATTATTGTAGCGTTATTTTTCTTTTTCATTATTACCAAGCTAAATACTAGCCATTTTATGTTTATGTTAAATTATTCTTAATTTTACTTTGTTATATTTATATTTAGAGCATAAAATATTCTTACTTTAATTGTTATCTTTTATTTGTCATCTTGGATATTTTATGTTTCTTTTGTACTTTTTTGTAGTTTTTTAAAAAAATATTTTACTTTTACTAATTTGTTTAGTTTTAATTATTCAGTTGAATTATATAAAGTTATATTAAATAATTCATAATGAATTGTACACTGCTGTGATTATTCCTGTAAAACTTTTTTTTGTAAAAGGTTCCTGGAACGGTTAATATAAAAATATACAAAAATCAAAATACATTGATTTACCACACATCCGTCTAAGAGACATTTCGACCGCGTTCACTTGGCTTTCATCCTTCCTCTGCCAGTTCTATGTTTCACTTCCATGCATAAGTATTGGAATTAAAAAATATTTATATTTGTATGAATAAAATAATAAAAGAGCAGAAAATTTTCAGCAGCAGTGTAAACCTTTACGATTTTGTTTTACTTTTGGTGGTCATTTTTTATTTGAAAAAAAGGGACACAACTTATGTTGATACCTAATAATAAAAAAAATATATATATGGTGTTGGAATGATCGATCACCCAGAGTCGTTAATTATAATTTTAATAAAATTGCGCCATGTTCCACAATCCCATCGCATGTTAATTTTTACGAAATAAATAATTGATCAAATTGGAAAAAACTCTCACCTTCATAGCGTTCCGGGCGACCCCTTAACCCCCCAAGGGAGGCATGGAAGATGGTAGAGGAATAAACTTCTGAAAATAAATAGACAAAACGTGAGCAGGTAATGTTGCGTTTAATAGAAAAAGAGGGTATAAATTACACTGGGTCAAAGGACGAACGATCACCTTTTTTGTCTGTTTGTACAAAACAACCTACCCCGTTTAGTTGATCATTAGATTAAAATTATTGCGGATAATTTATAAAGCGCTATTTTTTTGGAAATCACATGACGCTGTACAATAATTGTCCCAACACGTCTTGCAGCTTCATAGCGCATGGACAGTTGTAATTTAAGTTCCTAGTATTCAATTATAAAATAACTTTACAACATATAAGAACTTGATTACAGCACGTCTTGCAGATACAGAGCGCATGGACGTTATGAAACTAAGCCTCCGAACGCATTAAAAAAATATTTTTTTAAATTAAAAAAAAATATATATTTTATTTTTATTTATTAATAAAACATTTAACACAAAAAGTACATATTATTTTATGTATTTATTTTTACTTTTACATTGTTTGTATTCTTTTTTCTATACAGAATAATGTTCCCTCTCTGGGGTGTGCCGTGCCGAGGGATACATTTTACAAAATGTGAAACATGCCTAAGATTAACTATTTAACAAAGTTAACATAATAATAACAATAAAAAAACGTTATTAATCCAATAAACCTAATTCTCATTTACATAATAATCAATAAAAAACTAAAATAAAAAAAAAACACAAGACCAATAGAACAAATTTCGTAAACAGTACACATATTTTACCTACCTATACTCCCAGGAGTTATTAAAGAAACTCATTTAGGACCGTACATAAAAAAAATACATTTTTGTGACAATACACCGAAAACAGTTTTTCTCGTGTAATGTGTATCTAAATACACGAGATAATACGGCCGCGAGAGCATTTAAAATACCAGCCCAACACGGCCTGAAGCTACAGAGCGCATAGATGGTTGGAATTCTAAACCCTATTTGTGAATTTACATTTGAAATTATTTGATAGTTAATGACATTAAAACACAGAAGTTAGATTAACGAACGTCTTGCAGCTACAAAGCGCATTGACGTATGCCATTCTAGAAACCTAACGAAAAAATATACATTTGGCATAGTAATAGTTAACCAAGTGTGTCCACAATAAAAAGTAAAAAAAAGCTTATTTTTTTTCATGAATCACTGTTTTCGCAAATTAAGTATATTATTTATCAATATTTTAAGCATTAACTTTGTGGTCAAATATTTTGCTAAATGTAATTGAATACTTGTATATGACCACTTACCGCCTTTTCTATGTCTACCGGTTTTGAGACGTACCCGTCTCTTCGTCAGGACACCAATTAAACTAACACGCAAAACCCACTATAAACCTTCACCGTAGTTGTTGCACAAAAATATAAAACCAACACTATTTAGGACAAACATACACTGTTTAGGTTATGAAAATATTTTATACTGTGTTTCAAATTTATTTTTTCGAAATGTCTGGAATAAAAGTTTCTCGTAATGTTTTTATCATTGCCCGCGTTTTTGCCTTATCCGTTGCATCCAAAATTAGGCACCTACTGTATCCGAAATTAAGACCCTATTTACCTCACCCCAAAATAGCGAAATTTTGAAAAAAAATATTTAATAATTTTATGTACTTTTTTCATTGGAATGGTGTTTTATTTTTTAGAATAGAATTGAAGTGGGTGATAATACCAAACCGTAAACCATTAGTTTCATATTTTAAATTCTACATCATGAGAACAAAATGATATCCGAAATATGGGTATTTTCCCCTACCTACATAAACGTATTGAATAAATAAATTTAAAAAATAAATGATTTAATTTTAGACTCTTCGCGTTCTTTTCCTAAAAGCAAGCGGGGTCAGAACGGGGGTAGAAGGTCGTCTTTCTCGACACGTTGAGCTGATTTGCAAGTTAATAAGTCAGCAGTGCCACGGGTTGTGTAGAACACAGGCCAGTTCATGTCACCCGACCCGAACTAAATTCTGAATGAGAGAGGTAAACTACGGTAACTCCGAATATGATGAAATCGAGTTACTACTATATATGTCGGAGAGTGAATGCGGGCAACAAAATGAACGGCGTACTATCACAGAGGCACTCCTTACATGTGGGTCCAAGATTCTTCAATCTTTTAACTAAGGATCTACAAAACATCAAATCACTGGTACAGTTTAAAGTGGGTTTGAGGTCTTGGATAAGCATGGAAGGAGCAGATACACATTCTTTAAAAAATAAAAATAAAAATGCATACTGCAAATAAATCATATTTTCGTAATTTCAGCGTATGTTAATTTGGTTTTTCTTTTATTATTCTTTTCTTTTCATGGTTATGTCATACCATATATATGTGCTATAAACTATTTAATAATTGGAATGGCCCACGCTCAGACGCTGTAGTCTTTGTGGGTATTTTTTCCAATTCATATTATAGCTTAATTTTAAGATGTATTTTTCTAAAGTGAATTTTCGTAACTATATTTCTATGTAAATAATATATGTATGGAAAAATAAACAAATAAAAAAAATTGTTAGTAAAAATATGTTTGGTTCTAATACCCTAAATTTTATTTATTATTTATTTTTATTTATTAATTTTATTATGCATACATTTGTTAAGGACAGAGACACAGTTTATAGCGACACAATCAGGAACGACCCATGTCTGTGAACTTGCTCCGACTCGCTAGAAAATCCGTGTTGAGTCGGGGCACCTGTAATGCATTAATAACCATACATTCACACACATATATGCATATATATTCGCACATACATATTTATTTTATTTTATTTTTATTTTTATTTTATTAGGGAAATCAACAGTTCTACATACATATTTTTAGTAAACAAACAGATATAGTGTATAAACTCAGAACCAATAACAGATTTCCACATAGTATACAAAGTTAGTAAAGAATATATATATTACATATCAAATAAATACAAACAATTTATACATATAAAAATGTTATTTTCAAGTACTCAATAATCAAAGATTTTTTAAATATTAATTTTAAGAACATTAAGTTACAGTAAATTGGGCGGGATAAGGACAAAAAAGGACAAAAATGCTTGAAGAGAGGATAAGGAGGGGGGGGGGGGGGGGAGATGTACATATTTATTATTATAATGTCTACTAAGTTACATAATACATTTTTAGTTTAAATTTTAAATCTGACAGAGTGATGTTTGTATAATCTATATTTTTAAATTTTGTATTGTACATTGAAAAAGTCCTACGAAAAAAAGCATTTTTAACATACGATGTCTTACTTGTTGGTACATGAAACAGGTGGTACCGTCTACAAATCCTGGCTGGCACATGTATTGTTATTAAAACAAGCAGCTCTGTACAGTCAACCATTCCTGTCACAATTTTGTAAAGCAGTAGTTGGTCCGCACACACTCTGCGGTATTGTAGAGAAATGATTCCATGGAAGGTGGAGGCAGTGAGGGTAGATACATAAGAAATACCGGTTTTGTATTTAAGGTACTTTATAAATTTGTTTTGAATATTTTCTATTCTACTTATATATATGGCATACTGGGGATTCCATATCTGAGAGGCGTATTCCAAATGGCTTCTGACAAATGTATAATATAATGAAATAAGGGCCTTTGGATTATCAAAGTGTTTACTCATTCGAATTATGAAACCTAACATATATTATGTTTTATACATACATATACATATATATTAAGTTTATACACATCATTGATACTTTATACATTATTACATTTTACATTTATAAATACATATTAATCATTTACCAGTTAGTCCACATTTGATCGCAGAAATCCATTCCCGTTCGAGCAAACCAGTTACTCAAACCAGATTTGAATTTCGAAAATGACTCAGATTCCTTTGTTACCTGATCTAGTAAATTAAAAATTCTTCGACCTAACCACAGAGAAATATCTGAGAAATTTAATAAAACGATTGACCACAAAATTAATGCTTTAAATATTATTAATATTTTTTTCCTTTTTATTTAGTGCCTAAGCGAACTCCGGGCTGACATTATAAAAATCTTTACGTCTGCATTTCAATAGTGGCTTTATTCACTCGCGACCGATGCAGAATAACCCGGGGGCATGCTTAAAAACGCCGACGAAGGCACATTTATTATAGCATGCAAAACTCACCTCTAAGGGGGGAAATAAATATGAGTGCGCCCCTTTTTTATATCTCCTCGAAGACAGGAGCAACCGTCGACGTTCCGTCGATTCTTTATTTATTTAATATATATACGGCCTAAACCAATTACAACAAAGAAACATCTATACAAGAAATTGAACAAAAATAATATAAAACTATGTAGCAAAGACAAACAAGGGCAATAAAATAATGGTATACACTCAGAGTAATAATGCGTAACCTAGAGAGAAGCCCTATCACTATGTTTCATAGAACGCAAGCGATGTTGGTTAGGTTAGGTTAAGTTAGGTAAGGCAATTTTCCCGATGGAATGATATATTTTATCGGGATTGAAAGTAGTTTGGTTTTCCAATTATTGCTATGAAAGAAATATTGTGATTCGTTAATCTATGGTCATGTAGAATCGTTATTCCGTTCACAAATTCAAATTTCTACTACAAAACCAAAACGAAAAACAAACCAAATTTAACCATAGATAAAGCTAGCCAATTTTATAAATGTAAAGAATTAATTTCAAAATGATTCTTATTGACAATCCACCATACTATACTGCCTACTCATTTCCAAATAATGTTGCTCATCCATCAATGTTGGCGGCCTCCGTGGTGTAGTGGTCAAGACGCTTGACTCACACACGGAAGGTTCCGGGTTCGATTCCCGGTGAGAACACAAAAATTAAAATGTGATTTTTCTCAAGCCTGGGTGCTCTGTGATGTAATTCACCACTGTAATTAGGCCTCCTGGCCTGTTGTGGTGCAAAAAAAAATGTAAATGTAAATGTAAAAATGTAGATATATTATATATTTTTTAAATTGTATTTTTTTTTAAATTAGAAGAAAAAATAAGTATCCCATTTTACTTCTCACCTCTCCGGTTATCATTAAAAAACATATATCGGCCGCTCCGTTATGACGTGGAGGAAACACTGACAAACAAACACACTTTCGCATTTATTCAATAAGTATGGATGTTTGTAGGTATGTAAATCTTTATAGTAAACTAGCGAACCCGACAAACGTTGTCCTGCCCGAACGTTGGCTTGCCTGCTATTAGCTTGGAAAAAGACTTTTCATTGATAAGTAGGTACCTAGGTACTTGTTTATGATTGAATTCCAAAACTAAAAATAATTCATATTAATATATTGAATTATTTTTGCAAATGTAAACTCGGCTCTCCTCACCAACAGGGGTGCACTTTATTCATGAATGCGATGTTATAAAATGTATTGAATGACAGTAAATATTATTTTATTACCAAAAAGTCAGTTAAATGAAATAAATGGGAAGAAATTATTGGCAATGTAAGGAAATAATCTGATTGGGATCCATAAAAGCGAATGTTGTTTGTACACATTTAAAAACACATATTTTTAAACACAAAAAAACAACATCCTTCCATTTTTTTGTGCATGAATTCTAGTCGAACGCAACCCACACGACGCAGGTCGATGAAAAAAAGATTTATGCTTCTATAACCTTTTTTACAGATTCGATTGAGAATTTAAATAACTACGAACACGCGCAGCGCGAAGATCTACATTTTGCTAAAAACCGCACGTAAATCGGTTAAGCCGTTTAGGAGTTCAGTGACATCACACGTACAAAAGAATTGTAAATATATAAAGATAAATAAATTGCATGCATATAAGTTTTGAACGAATTTAAACAACAGACAAAGATAATCAGGACATGTAGACAGGAGTCTAAAATATAGATATTTATACATCACAGTATAAAGGAAGATTTTTCCGTCTTTTATACCTGATTCCATTCGGAACAATCGCTTAAAACCCGAGAGGCAGTTTTCTGAAAATGAGATTGCTGTGAACTTGGAACAAGGATGTTCTAAAAAAAATTAATGATATTATAAATTTTATTAGAAAAAGATAAATACTCAAGTTCTTATTTGCTTACTCAAATATTTCAATTTTTAGACCTTTGCCTAAAAGTCGTAAATAACTTGTGTTTGAAAAATGTAAAACTAATTGTGGAAGAGTGGGATTTGAACTTCGGACCTTTGGTTCGCGAGTCCACAATATTACCACAAGACCACAATCCGGTATTTAATTTATTTTAATTAAACTTTTTTTACATACAAACATGCACACTTGTATGTACATTTGCCTAACAAAAGTGATTATGTATGCACAATATTTAATATTTGACTTACTGAAGTAAAACTTTTCAGTGGAAAAATGTATTTTGCCATTACATGCTAAGAGTTTATTCAAATTATAGTTACAATATTATCATGTTTTAGTACAGTGGTGGGTAACCTATGATAAGCGTGACCGAGGATGACACGCCAAGACATTTTGGGTGACACGCATCGTTTATGGACGATCTTTGCTCAAGAACGAGAACTACTCATTTTTAGTAGTGTCGTAATTTCGGATAGCGCGATAAGTCTTGATAAAAATAGCAAAGCTTTGCAAAAATATTTTTTTTTATATATTTTTTTCATCGCAATGGGCGTTCAATTTTTTAGAATCAATTGAATATTTCACGAAGTAATAGATAATGCCCAATCGAAAATCACTAGTTTCATATTTCGAATTCTACATCATGAAAACAAAATGGTATCCGAAATATGGGTACTTTCCTCTATTAATGAGGAAGTCCAGTGGTTTGCAGTTATTTGTTTTTATTTGTTTTTTAATTTTTGACTTTTGTCAAATAATATTTTTCAAACCATTTCTATGCACCGTATTCTCGGCGATATGATTATTTAAAGTTCTGTATTTCTGAAATTACTCCGCGTGCGAAGTATCAAGTTCTCTTCCGCTTCTTTTCGGCCAGTTCTGCCGATCGGTTAATGTTCAGACAGTGATAAACTTCAAACCTCGGATGAGGACCAAAAGTAGGATGGAATAATTTTATAAAATAATTTTAACGTTCAATATGATCCAAAATGCAACTTTTTAGATCCCTTTCACTTCGATGACTAAAAAAATAAAAAAAACTTCATACATCATCGGCCTACTCTACTGTACATGTCTGGCTCATCTAAATCTAAGCAACTTTATATGTGCGGAGATGCTCGGGGGGTCTATGCCTCTATTATAAACGCTATCTTCATCTGTATCTATCGAGACGGTATACTTAACTTCTGTACTATCTGTATCTTACCTCGGTATGTTCTACTTACTTGTCATATCGACATAATATAATCGAAACAAGACAATGGAATGACCGCAAACAATTACTCCGCGTTCCTTACGTCATTAACATTTAAAATAGTTATCATTTATAGTTTAAATAGGCTTCTGTAATAAAAAGTGCTCACTTCAAAGCGATTATAAACTCCAATAAATCCCAATTCAAGCAAAAAATGTTCGCTTGAACATGAATTTTGTATGACTTTTGGAAATCACCGAGACGGTACGTTTAACGATCGTCTGTATGTATCTACCGATCGACTACAAAGCCGGCTCCTTTAATGTCTCGATACATACACTCGGAAAGATAGTAAAAGAGATAGAAAAAATGTAATAACTAAATTATTTTTTTGGAGTGGTAATTTTCTAACGCCAATATACTCTTATTTGTTAATAGGAGAGAACCTAGCGACATTATTTTCACATCTAGGCGTTCGTTTTATTCAAGTGACAGTTATGTCGGAATTTAATTCGACTTCAAAACTTACTTATTTCTCTCTCATATTTTTAATAGGCTTTTAAGAAAAAAGTGCCAGCCTCAAAACGATTAAAAAATGTAATAAATCATAATTAAAGGAAAAATTGCTCGGTGGAACAATTTTTTTGACACTTTTAATGCGTAGATAAACGTACGGGTTCTAGACCCGTCGGTATAAACCGATGTACTTACATCAAAACTTGATGGTGGAGGTATCGGTAGTGTACCTTTATAATCGGCCGGGAGACTTTTATCTTCAACTATGACGTCATACTGAAGCTATGTCATTTTAGGGCGTAGATATGTGTACCGTGACGTACGCTTCCCCTCGTTTAATATCGATGTCCCTACCCAAAACTTGAAGGTAACGGTTTGGTAGTATATCTTTATAATCTCTAGAGGTAATTCATCTTCAACTATACCGTCAAGGTATATGACGTCTTTATCTTCCCATCATAATCGAGGCCCTGGTATATATTGTACAGTTCTTCGTTATACCGAATGCACCACTGATTATTTTCTCTCACTAATCCGCAGATTCTTCGGAGTACTTTTCGTTCAAAAGTGTCCAGCATTTCAGCCATCTCTACTAAAACTTTGGTAATTAATTACTTCGGTAAAATAAACCGAAGTAGGGAAGAAAATGCCAAACACTCCTCTAGTGAAACGGAAGGCCTGTTGACTGCTGACAACAGGCCGGCTTCTCCTGAAGAGTTTTAAGTGGTTTCCTCTGCACATGAGCAAATTTTGAGAAGTTCCTGATTGGCCCACATTAGTATATCCCTCCTGACCCCAACAGTTTAGATAAATTTAAAGAAATATTATTGTACAAAAATCCACTTTTGAAAAATAAACCTTGTATATTATAAGCAAGGTAAATAATAAAGCAACTCCTATATATATATATATATATATATATATATATATTTTTTTTTTTTTAAAGCCATCTTTACTGCGAATGTTAGCGCCTCACCCCCATATAATTGTTTTGTATGTTACAGTACGTCAATTTTTGTATCACATTCAAGTCAATATATTTATCTAGGACATCCTGTGCACGCCTATGTTTATACACCCATATATGAATATATCCGAAGGAATATAAGATTGTGTTTTATATTGAATGCAAAACTGTGCGGGTCTCCCACGTTCCCGGTTCTCCCACCCTGTGCCCATAATACAATATCCAACCACAAACCGAGTAATTCCAACCAACATAACGAAGGGGATTTATATCAGCATACTTCTACAAATAACAACTGCCGCAAATCTTTTTTACATTGATAAATAGGCGTTTTAAAGGGAGGTTATCAATCATGAATCATGGCTGGTTGAACCATATAATTCTGAAATAATTACATGTTAACTATTTACTATTTTTTTTATTTTTGTTTTAATATTGATATTTATTTATTTATTTGCGATCATATTTACTATGGCAATTTACATTTAATTATTTATTTATTGACTTGATGTTTATTTTGTAGAATTCCATATTATAATTTTAATATTAAAATCTAAATTTGTTGCAACAGAGAGGGAAAACATTTTTGAGAAGGGAATATGGAAGTCTAGGCATTTACAGGGCTTATGACCTGTCATTGGCTGGTTTAAGTGGGCACTTTACACACTGTGTAACATCCACATTTCCTCAACTCGACCATCTGTTGACTTATGTGAAGTAAAAAAGCTAAAACCTTTCAATAATATTGATGTTTTTTGTTGATATATCTTGATAAAACTCCATAGTTAATGATTATGATAAATTATAAATAAACTTATCAATGAAACTTCTTAGTTTAGTTTTACTTTTATTATTTTGACCAAGGAGCGCTTTCGCCTAAGTAGGCATCTTCAAGACTGGTGAATTGTTTACAACATTGTGTGTTCTTTTCCCACCTTTTCAATAATAAAAACTTAATACCAATTTCGGTCCAAAAACTCCTTAAAATGAACTGTTTATCAAACTAGTTGTAAATATTTTTGTTTCTGTTCCCTGTTAAAATACTTATTTGATCTTATCTCCAAAATGTGTTAAGAATAGTAAAAAAAACTGTAAATGTTTTAAACATTTCACCAGTCTTGAAGATGCCTACTTAGGCGAAAGCGCTTGTTGGTCAAAATAATAAAAAGTAAAACTAAACCAAGAAGTTTCATTGATAAGTTTATTTATAATTTTATCATAATCATTAAATCCTTTCAGTTCACAAGCCCTGTATATGCCTAGACTTCCATATTCCCTTCTCAAACATGTTTTTCCTCTATGTTGTGACAAATTCATATTTAAATAACTCCCTAGGGAGAAAATCCAGCCAGTCTGCAAGCATTTTGAAATACTCAAAACATTGTTGAATTAACAAACTGGTAAAAGAAAAAGTATAAAAATTGGAAAATTGTTTTCAGGCGTTGCCTAGTAGATGAATTGGTTCAGCCGGATGAATCTCACCCACATGATAAAGGTTCCGCTCAAAAGCGAACGCGTAAAAATTACGAAAACTGAGAATGACCCTGTGGCCTCATTCTGTAACTAAATCGTTTCGTAAACTCATTCGTATCGTATGAAAGGGAACGAAAGCGAAATACGATTTTGACTGCGTTAAAGTGAGATGGATATATGACGAACGAACGTACTTATAAAAATGAAAGAATGAATAAGCTGCTGCATGCTGTTGTTTTCGCCAAAATACAAAATACGTTGTTAAATCATTTTCTTCTTCTTCTTTTCCACATCCGCTCTTAAGCTGAATATGTGGATACCACCAGTTGCCCCCAGGAGACCTATCGCCAGCCAGCACTCTCGCCTCCTTCCGCGTCAATCCAGCGCCCCTTAGCTCCGCCGAATAAAGTCCAAAGATCGTCATCGACGGCCTTCCAGCAAGGCGAGAGCCCGCAGGTTTTAAAGGAGAGGCAACTTGGGCCACCGCCGCATCCTCAAGTCGCTCGTTATAAGAGGCTGCTGCGTCCGGAATTCAATGTTAGTCATGAAATCGAACCACCTTACGCCTAATATTCTCCTCAAGTATATCATTTATATTTACCTATTCTTCATCCTCCTGAACACAGAATGGCTTTTTAATATGATTTATTTCACAATGTTTCACATTTTTACGATACAGTGGGGTGGGGTGGGGTGGCTTTTAAATATAATTTAATTCACAATTTCACAATATTTCACATCCGAATGCCGCTAAACGATTAAGCCGATTGTCCACTCGCCCGCCTCGATCCGTGATCGACATGATTTTAATATCGGCTGTCGCCGTCTCGCTCTCCGGCCGCGGCCAGAGCGGGACGCGGGACAAGTTTGGCAGTATCAGCGTGTGCGATAAACACGGCGTTAGATAAAGATGGAGTTCGCTAGATAGCTGTGTGAGTGTATGCGCATGACGTTAATAGTGTGGTGTGTGCATACTCGTACAATGGAGATAACTCGCACGATGAGAAAAAAAAATACCTACGGCCTTTTTATACAAATTTCGTGTAGGTTTTTAACTAAATATGTAATATTTATTTATTTATTTGACAAATTGTAGCCTGCATTACTTTAGGAGCTGTTTCACTTATTACGTAATGTAGACTGTAAATATAAGTTAGAAGTTAATTTTTGTTTTATTTTATTTATTTGACGGACTTATGCAGTCCATTCTAACGACGGTAAATACATTTTTTAATAATAGATACAGGCACCAATAAAATAAAATACAACTAAATAAAATTAAAGCTAGGACAAAAAAAAATACTACCTCAAGACAAGATCTAGTCTATCTTAGTGAATTTTTAAAACTATAAAGACTTACACCAAAAAAGTCTAGATCTTGTCTCGAGTTTACAATACGACACAATCGGAACATTGGTGCATGCGAGCCATAGTTTGTGCTGTGTTGATCGAGGAACAGCGCATTATTATTTCGCAACCGGCGGATGGGAACATTGAATGCCACTTGTTCCAGTAACGATGGTTATATCAATTAAGCCATTCAGCAAATTAAACGTAAATATGGAGTCAATGTCATTTCTACGTTTTTGTAGACTTGAGATTTTTAACATGGACTCCATTTCTCCGTAAGTGTAGTCCTCTCGAGGCCAATCATCCGTGCTACTGTTAATGAATAGAAAGCAGATATCTGCTAAACTGCCGATATGTACAGAAATATAGATCCATATTATACAATCTTTGAAACAAGATAAAAAAAAAAACTATTTGTGCCACCTAAAGGTGGCACAAATAGTTTCACTTTTTTCATTTTAATGACAACATCGTTAGGTCAGAGGAGTCACATGTACCTTGCTCCCAAAATTTACAACACTCTGCCTCTTGATTTAAAATTGAATACAGAAATTAAAATTATTTGTTAAAAATGGCTTCTGGATTTCGGTCCTGAAAACTGCCTTGAGATAGTCACCCCGCCAAAACAGTAGTCTATTTGAACTCGGAATTAATATTGCTTGTCTGCTATTTATGTTTTATGTTCATTATTCTGTATAAAAAAATAATGCAAACATTGTAAAAGTATAAATAAATAAAATATCTAAATATAAAGACAGTGGTTCAGTGTGCCGAATGCAGCAGAGCTGATTAGACTGGCCCAGGATCGTGAGGAATTCAGAACGATGGTAACCAACCTCCGGTATGACCGGCAAAAGAAGAAGAAAGTATTATTCATCTCTGTTATAATATGTTAATAAAATGATGACTTGTTTCATCACGTTGTTTGCACGTCTGTGTGCCCCCTCGATCAATGGACTGTGAACCCCACAGGTATAGGTCAAAGACGATTGGCCTACTACTCGGTTAAAGTGTACAATCTACTTACACTATCCATAAGGACAAATAGTAAGTTCTCACAATATAAAATTGCTATTAAGAAATGGATAGTAGAGGTGGGTTGCGCACGGATCGATGAGTGGATCGAGCCAAATAGGTAAAATGTGTGTACTGTTTATGAAATTCGTTCTATTGGTCTATATAAATTGGTTATGTTTTTTATGATTATTTTAATTTAAATTATTTATTATGTTAATGATAATTAGATTAATTACGTTTTTTTATTGTTATTATTATGTTAAAATTGTTAAATAGCTAATTTAAGGCATGTTTTACATTTTGTAAAATGTTTCCCACGGCATGGGAATGTTCTCGGCAATGTTCCCTCACCCCTCACATTATTCTGTATAAAAAAAATAATAATACAAACAATGTAAAAGTATAAATAAATATTAAATAATATTATTAAGGACATATGTACATACAATAGCCGGTATCAAATAAAGTATATCGGGCTAACGAAAGAGACTGCCGGCGTAATCGGCCAACTGCGGCTTCGTAAAGCGTCGTCTTTGTCATACATACAGATACCGAACTCCTGCGACAGAGACGACGCTCTACAAAGTCGGTGGTCTCATTCTTAAACCCGATGTATTTTATTTACTGCCGGGTACTGTATTTATATTATATAGGTCAGGCTAAGGTCGAAGGACACTCCGAGTAAAACTCGGTAAATTCGTGCGTCCGGCCCCTAAGTCCGTGACAGCCGAGTGTGGTGGCTCCGGAGTACAAAGATAACGGCAGATAACGACTAACATGAGATAAAGCTGTCACTATTCGGCGCTAACATGGGTACCGGGTAACGGGTACCAAGTACCGAGTACCGATTATGTACTGTGGCCTTATTCTGTAATAATTTCGTTTCGCAAATTCATTCGTATTTTTGAGAAGGAACGAGAGCGAAATACCATTTTAATTGCGTTAGAGTGAGATGGCAGCGGCGAAAGGTGATTTTATTTACAGGTAACCTATAAAAAATGTATTTTATTTGTACCTACATAGTAGGTGCATAATATAATGTATGTTATTTTTTTTTTTTAATTTTCTTTTATTTAGGAAACATAGAGTACAGTTACAAAGTTTTATATTTTACACAGTTAGACTTGACTCTAATGGACCAGTGAAGTGTCCATTTTATAAAGTAATTATATGTAAGGTTATTAACTAAAGTACAAAAAAGAGAATGAAAAAAAACACAAATAGATGTTGTTTAAAAATTAAAATGAAGGATGAAAAACACGTTCAGATGTAAAAATAAAATAATTATAACATTTTTTAAAGAGGAAAAACATAAATATACACAAACATATTTCAAGGGATTCAAAGAAACGATGAGACGAATCTTTAGATAAGAAAATAAATTTAAGTAAATTTAAAAACATCTTCAAAATTAATGACACATAGTAAGAGCAGCAATATATTGATTTTATATACATATACAATATAAGTAATTAAAAGTAGTTGAAAAGTATAAAAACATGTCATGTCATGTTATATACGAGTATACTATAAATTGCTTTTTTTCTGTGGTTCTGTGCGACACAACAACTCTCATATATGAAATCAACTCAAACAACGTAACTTCGTGATATATTATATTTTGTAGCCTATATATTATACGTAATATTATAGCTATATATTTGCCGGCCTCGTGGTGTAATGGTCAGCGCGTTAGCCTGCCATGGTTAATGTGAAATATTTATTTAAATGGGTGTTTTCTCACTAGCATACCTTATAGTTCCTGGAGTGGTATCTGAAGCGTAAGACTGATCATCTTACCTTCATGTAACAAAAATGATCAAGATACGCTGCGATTGGTGTACCAATGCAGTGCCCTATGCACCATTAGATACGGAAGGGGAATGATGATGATGGAGAACATTTTACAGAAGGAAATATAGAAGTCCAGACATCTGGGGTACGGTGTAATCAGTAAGTGACTTTAGCAAATCATTTTATATATTTTTTAGTTAAGTCAAGTTAAAGGATAAACTATTTATCGATTGACTATAAGAAAGTATATATAGTGCATAAAATATGTTTACTTGAATAGAGAATTGTTTAGTAATAATTTGAATCGTATTAGTATTAGATCCGATAGCGTACTGTCAGTTCCAGGATGCAGAACTAAGTTCGCACAGAGGCACTCCTCACATGTTGGTCCAAGATCCTTTAATCTTTTAACCAAGGAACTACAAAACATCAAATCACTGGTACATTTTAAAGTAGGTTTGAGGTCTTGGATCAGCATGGAAGGAACAGATAGACACATTCTTAAAAATAAAAATAAAAAAAATAAAAATTAATGCATTCTGTAAATAAATCATGTTTTCGTAATATCAGCATATATGTTAATTTAGTTTTTCTTTCTTTTTTCTTTCTTTTTTTTTCATGTTCATGTCATACCATATATATACGCTATTAACTTTTTAATAATTAAAGAAGGAATGCCCACGCTCAGACGCTTAAGTGTTTGTGGGCATTTTTTCCAATTCATGTTATAATAATAATAATAATAATATTTGGCTGATTTATGTAGCGCCATTTTTGAAAAAATCACCTCAAGGGCGCTTTACAATTGTATATCCAAACTTACATTCTAACTAAAGTTAAGTGATATATTATATTTCCAGATTTAAAATTGAGGGTATGATAGTTTAAAGAAGTGGGATTTTAGTTCGGATATGAACTGACTGAGACTGTCGATGATTCGTAAGTTTGAAGGCAATTGGTTCCAGGCAGAGGGTCCGGCAGCGGCAAAAGCACGATCTCCAAATCTAGTGTTTGGGAGCGCCGGATTTCGACAAGTTTTCCTCTTCCTGAATCAAATGCTGACCTAAGAGTAGATTTTCTTTGACATGTATTTTACCTAATACAAAGGTCCGATGGGTATTTTGGAGCCATTTCATGAAGGGATTTGAATACTGTCCAGCACAGCTTGTATTTTATACTCTCTGGGCTTTTTAACCAGTGCAAATCTCGAAGATGTTGCGAGATGTGAGAATATTTCTTTACTCCCGTAACAAGCCTCGCTGTTGCATTGAAACCAGATTGAAGTTTATTAGTTTGATATTTTGGGAGATTTGCGTATATTCCATTACAGTAATCTAGACGCGAAACGACATAAGCATTT
The DNA here is from genome assembly GCF_059751315.1 of Micrasema longulum. Classification (NCBI taxonomy): domain Eukaryota; kingdom Metazoa; phylum Arthropoda; class Insecta; order Trichoptera; family Brachycentridae; genus Micrasema; species Micrasema longulum. Next base: position 116,719 of record NW_028278711.1, on the reverse strand, counting down.
ACAAGAGCTTTAGTTGCGTCTATAGGAATATTTCTCCGCACGGATTTGATCTGTCGGAGATGGAAGAAACCAGCACTTACCGTTTTATTGACCTGAGAATGAAGAGAAAGATATGAATCTAAATGAACACCCAGTAGTTTAACTTATATATTTATTTTATAGCTTAATTTTAAGATGTATTTTTTTAAAGTGTATTTTTGTAATTATATTTCTTTGTAAATAATCTGTGTATGGAAAAATAAACAAATAAAAAAAGAAAAAAGAGTGTTCAATAAATAACTATGGATTTTTTAAAAGCATTTTTGTTACACTGTTCCCCATCTTACGATTTGAACATGATTTGGAAATAAATCTTATTTGAAAAAAAAAACAAAATACCATACCATGGAGATGCAACAAAATGACCATAAAATTATTAGGCTCTTTTGCTTTGGGGAGAGATTCCACGTACCAACGCAAACATAATTTGTGAACTTTGTCTGTTTCAATGATAATATTCGTGGTCGGATATCATCCCTCGCGGATTGGAGGACGTGTGCCGTCACCAGCCCCCACTCCATGCGGTCAGCGAACCCTCTAGTGGACCATAATGACGTCACAAACACGCGCGACTAGAGCTCCTCATGACGGTGGCAGTATCAGATTAATAGCAATTGCATAATATCAAAAAGCGTTAGGGTTTTCAATAAATTTATATTATCTTTATTTACATCTGCTATAGGTAAGTACTCTAAATAATCTCGAAAACTATGAGATACGAAAAAAGTAAAATTGTGCTTTTTTTAAAGGAATATTATTGTATTTTGAGAAACATTTTTTTTTTTACTAGAACTGATGGTTTCCAAGAATACATTTTTTAAATTACCTTTTTTTATGTTTCTCAGTATTTGACTCAAGTTCCCTTCCTTTTCATCGGGGCTTTTAATATTACCTTCTTTTGAAACCGCTAAACAAAAAAATGTGAAGCATAATTAAACACATCGGAATTCTTGATTCGATCTGTTTAGTTTGCACTAAAAATAAAAAGTCAACCAAAGTATTGTCTCAAAACAGCGAATGTCACACTAACCTTTTGTTTAAAATTTAAATTCTCATACGATATTTTTTAAATTGTCTATTTCTATACAGTGCACTTAAAGTATATCTATGATTTTATTTTACTAAAAGACATAAAAACAATATTAAAGCCGTGGTAATCTGTTTCTTGAAAATTTGTTGGTTGTGAATAACGAAAACAAGATTTTTTTTCGTTTGAAAAAAAGTTTTTATTTTTATTTTTTAAAAGTTTACTATGAGGAATATTCCTATTAAATTTCGCAGTCTGGGGTGGTGTATTCTAAATCTTCTCTACCCCCTAGACACTTTGCTTCATATAATGGCCACAGATTAAACGCGAAACGATGGACAAAACTGTTTTAAAAAATGGAAAAAAAATACGGTTTGGTCGATTCAATCTAATTCAATCGAGTGTTCTGGGTAATGCTGAAAGTCGCAATGATGTTCTAAATGAAAATCATCATTTTTTATTTTACGGGTCCATATTTATTATAAGTTTAATTATCGGTGTGGCCAGATGTATACGCGAGAGAAATTAACATAGATATAAAAATAGAAAAAGTAAATGAACTAGTACATAAATAAATTCATATTGATACTAGTCTTCAATGGAAAAGTGGAGAGGAAAGTAGGAGAAATTAAGGAAGAGAGGGGATATGTTTCATCGGACGCGATTTAAATAGAGATAATGTGGAAACATTTTTAAGAAAGAGAAGTCCAAAAGTTTATATACTCGTAGCTTGTGACAACAAACGCAGCATTTTTAAGAACGGGAACTCCAAAAAAATTTACAGAGCTTATGACTTCACTTTATCTTTCTCAAAAATATATTCAATTTTTTTTTGTAAAATACAGGAAAATGTCGTTTTGCGCCGGTTTTTTTTTACAATTTACAATTACGCCGGTCACTGCCGGCGTGGGATTCCCCGTTTCGGCCGACACCAGACGACAGTAGGCGCCGCGATTCTAATAGCAGACCCATTTTTACACGTTGCTTTATTATATTACCGTGTACACGAGCATCCTACTGTGTGTGTGAAATTATTTCCGAGTTAATTTTCGTTTTGTTTTTAAGAAAAATAATGAGGTATGATTATATTTTTTATTTTATTATTATAAAAATAAAAAGAATATTCAAATATTTGTAGTTTATGTTTTGATTCTGCAAGAAAGGCAGCAACAATCAAAGCACATGAAATTAGATGCTTTATTAAAAAAAGTGTAAGAATTTAATTTAGTACCGACGAACTGGTGAGTTGGTATTTCTTATAAAAAATCATTATTTATATCAAGGGATTATTATTTATTTTGTAAACGAATTTAAACTGTATTTATTAAATACATTTATAATTTATTTGGAATATATATAGGATATGTATTAAATAAACATGTAAGATTGTTCTTAGAATTTTGACACGGAACCCGACCTTATATTTTCCATTATATTTGTGTTAATTTTATGCCGATTTTTTTTTACCCCGGCGTAAAATGACGTTTACCTGCATTTCAACTTTGGTTAATTTCTTAGGGGTTAAAATCAAGTGCTTGTCTGCAAATATTTGCATATCATAAAAATACTTAGAATTAAAATAACAGTAAGAATGTATATGAAGCAAAGTGTAAATGAATGCAAAAATTAAAATCCCCAAATTAATCACTCTCTAGGGGGTAGAGAAGATTCAGAACACCACCCCTGGCCGCGAAACGCCGTGTAATAATACCCTTCCGTACTGCGAAGAAATGCGGAAAAACTAGAAATAAACTCGAGCCAGGGACAGCATTGTTTCTAATATCCAACACGGGCTGGGGGGCAGCGGGAGCAGGGCGAGGGGGTGACATTATTTATGATTATTTTCCCGCGCTCGCTAATGCACGACTTCCTAATTTAAATTTGCCGGCGGCAATAAAGCGCACATTCTCGTTCGGTCGTGAACCAACCCGTACGATAGGATTATGGACGTGCATGTGACAGAATTATGAACGTAGGTGAAATTGCATTGAGATGCACTCGATTAGAGATACATTATTTTTATTATTCAGTGTCCAGGTGAATGAAAAATACAATATTTTGTTAATTACCTCTGTTTATTTAGTTAGTCTTTTTTGTTTATTCTCAAATGTAAAAACATTTCAAAAAAGTATATTGTTAAGTGTCCTCTGCACGGGTAACCCCAGTGAGGTCACAATATTTTGATTACCCACGGTTTGTAAGAGAAAAATATGAATGAATAAATAAAATAAAATAAAAATAATATTAAATACCGTAAATGATATAGATAACATAGTAAATAAAAGTATCAATAAATCTTCTTGGTTTAGTTTAACTTTTATTTAATTTTGACCAACGAGCGCTTTCGCCTAAGAAGGCATCTTCAGGGCCGATGAATTGTTATGTTTGAGTTTTTTTTTAAAAGTTTTATTTATTTGAACAAACGAGTGACATATATAATTGTATTTTTGTTCCCTCAAAGCCGAAACTTGTCTGCGGGTTACATTACATTAAAAAAAAATATTATAGGTAAGTACATAGTTTAATAAAAAATTAAGAGTATAATATATTTATATGCACACTTAAGTTTCACTTGCTGTTTTCGATAAGTTTTTGACTATTTGTTTTAATGAATTTCGGTTTTTTTCTCATGATTTTCAATCGGTTTTAAATTAAACAGTTTTGGTACTACACTCCCCATTGTTCTATCTCCATAGTAGTTCTTCTGTCGTGGCACCATCAGCTGCTGTGCCGATACTTGTCGGGTCACGATCTGGTGGGTTACTTTGGATTTAATTATAAACGTATCATCGGCATACTCGAAGTCGCAGAGTTTTCGGGAGGAGGAGATGGATATTCCTCAATCAAGTGGAATTGACTTCCTTAGGATGAGGTCCATGAGGATTATAAAAAGGAACGGTGTAAGGACGCAGCCTTGACGAACTCCGGTGGTGACCTCGAACCAATCTGTGACAACATCGTTGATTCTGATTCGGCATTCGCTATTTGTTGGAAAAAGTTTGAAAGTTGGTCGAGCTTTTACCCTGGAACACAACTGCATATTCTCTCTCATTAAGATATGAACTGAACCACGTATGTGCCTGATCACGGATACCATAAGTTTTCTCCAGACGTTCAAGCAAAATATTATGGTCTACAGTATCGAATGCAGCACTTATGCAGGTCATTAGTTGTCAAATTTAACTAACTAACCATCACGCCATTTCCCCAGAGGGGTAGGCAGAGAGGATAGAACGCCACACCACTCTGTCCTGGCACACTTCTTTTGCTTCCTTCACATTCATACATCTTCTCATGCACGCACGTCGATTATTCCGACTTTTCACATGACCACTTTCAAGAATTTGTTGTACTTGATCATGCCATGTCTTTCTCGGCCTTCCTCGACTTCTACAACCAGACACATTCGCATCATAAATCTTTTTAGCCGTTCTTTCATCATTCATTCGCTCCACATGACCGAACCATCGCAAAAGACCTTTCTTAATTTTGTCGATAATGCTTAACTCAGCCTTGCATTCTGCTCTAATTTCGACATTAGGGCACCTATCATACATTGTTTTTCCGCACATTCGCCTGAGGGATCGCATTTCAACAGCATTCAGTCTACTTTCGTCCCTTTTTTTCCAACTCCATGCTTCGCTTCCATACATTAGGGTTGGTACCAGAACTCCATTATGAACTGCTAATTTAGCCTCTTGCGATAGACACTTATTTGCTACGACAGACTTTAAGGCACCATTAACTCTGTTACCGGCACTAACCCTCCTTTCAATATCCTTGTCCATATTTCCATCTCTAGTAAACATACTACCCAGATATACAAATTCTTCGACCTGTTTCAAACTATCTCCATTTACTACAATCTTACATTCAGTCATAGTTACATTTCTTTCAAAGACCATGACGTTCGACTTTTGCACATTCATTAGCAAATCACTCTCCTTGCACACTTCGTAAAAATTTAATTATAAATAAACGCCGGTGTAGCATTCAACTCTAAAAAGATGTTTGTTGTTCCCGGACTGGCACCGGAAGCATAAGACTGATCACCTTACCTTCAATGTAACGAAAACGATAAAGATATGCATAATTGGGTGCGGGTAGGGAAATTATGTCTTAAAACCGGTAGACACAGAAAAGTCGGTAAGTGGTTAAGTTTTATACAGCTTGCCCACCACATACCGCATCTGAGGACATAAGTCTCCTTGTCGGTGCCCACATACACGGAAAATTTGCTCGTTGTCAAACGAGAAAAGCCGCCCGAAGGAGCTCTCTGAAATCTGGTATCCTTAGCATCTTTGTGCTGAAAGAAAGTAATCCAGAAGTACATAATATGTACTGTATTGGATTGAGAAGAGAGGGAAGTGAATTCTTCGCTGACTGAGAATTAATTGATTGGACATGATCAATTCGCCGAAACGATTACAAAACTTTTTAAAAGCCTCGAAATTCTTTTTAGAAGCCACTAGATCTGTATATCCGACAGGGCCTATAACAGGGCCACGGATAGTAGCGATAACCTCCATTCGGTAATCATAGAGAAGGGGAAAGGGACAAGACCACAGGATGTGTTCAGAAGATTGGTTAGGTTAAGTTTTATACAAACAAATATTGACAAATTTGAATACAAATATACATATTTTGGTACAGAAAATTTAATTTGACTTTATAAACAATCGAAGTTAACTTCCAATGTAATCGGGACGCCGCTGACAAGCCTCGAAGCGAGATTTTTCTTATTTTTATTTTTTTAATAAGTGTTCATTTTTAGATAAAATAAATATGAAAATAAGTCACTACACGTCCATGTTGGGAGAGTGCCTCCACCACAGCCAGTAATCATCTAAGAGGTTTTAAAAATGCACGGGATTTTACTTTAATGGGAGGAAATATTATGCATCCAGGACGATTTTAATTAGAGAGGGGAAGGTTAGTGGAGAATTTGTCTCCCGCGGTACTAAATAGATACAGTATGCAAATTAAAATTGTTAAACACGCTCGAAATTGTGGCAGGGGTGTTACTTTCATTAAATTTGCCCGCTTTTAATATTTACATACATGCATTTTCGTGTGTTCATTACGTGGGCGCATATTCGCGTGGTCTCATCATAATCACCTGTCTTGGCGGACAGGAGAACACAGCACGAAGAATCAGAACCCTTGTATGCTGCTCAGTGGCAGGTTTCCTCATGTCCATTGGTCAATGACCCCCCAAAATTGGCCACCATTTAAAATAATTGATTTAAAATACATCATAAAGAAAGTGTATAATATAATAAAATACGGTGATATAATATTTTTTTAAATCATCGTTTATTCAAATATATAAGGACCTGTTGATCTTCATGATTTTATAGAAGTTATCTAGAATATTATCAAAGCACGTGCGCTGACAAATATCCAAAAATCAACATTTCTCATAGTACTTTTCCAACTTTTTTTGAATAATCTCTTCGGAATAAATCTTAGTTAATAGGTACACACGAACAACTTATTTTTCATTGTATTGTGTACTGTATAAGACATTTAAAAAATATAAAAAAACTTAGGTAATTCTATCTATTTTGTGTAATTCTTTGTGTAAAGTATTGTTATTGTTTACTTTTTGTGCTGTTACATGTTCACTTAATTGCCATACTTACTAGTTAAAGAACTCAGCATAGGCTCGATGTATTATCACGTGTAGTATATTACATGTGTAGTATCACGTGTAGTATTTAAGGAACATGATCGAAATAAAATAAAAAGGAATCAATTCATTAGTTACGTAAACCTTGACAAAGAAGCTTGTTTGCTTTGAAACCGGTCGGTGAAAAATAAAAATTAGTGGTTAAAAACAAAGTTGTTTCATTTATTTTATTGTAATGAATAACCACAAAGTTAGTGCTTCAAATATAAACTTTATATTTTAAATGTAAATAGGGGCTAAATTTCTTACTGTCCGTGCGCTCTGTAGCTGCAAGACGTGCTGTTATCTAGCTCCTATATATCAAAATTGTTATTTATCATAATTGGAGACGAGGAACTAGAATCACAACCGTCCGTGCGCTCTGTAGCTGCGAGACGTGCTGGGATATTTATTTATAGTACAGCGCCCTTGAGGTGATTTTCACAAAAATGGCGCTATATAAATTATCCAGACATACACATATATATATATATATATAATATGCATGTGAAATTGTATCGACGAATACCTTCAAATAGTATGTATTCTAATATGTATCTTTGTTGAATTACCTTATAAAATAAAATGAATGTTAACGGAACAAATATTTGAAGATGGAGATGTTAAAAATCGGAATAATCGGCGCGCGTCCATGAGAAGATGTATGAATTTAGAGGAAGCGAGATATGTATGCAAGAGCCATTGACACATTTCTGGTCATGCGGCTACAAGAGTAATACCCAGCAGAATGCTCGTACGAGGTTTTCCTGTAATTTGAATTATTTAATTCCAAAAACAAGTACGACGTTTGCTCAGGAGAATTTCACTTCTGTGACCCCGAGAGTGTTCAATGTCCTGGATAAACATATTGAGTTCTGCAAAACGAAAACCATTTTCAGGAGGAGGGTGCAAATCTGGATTTTGTCCAAGGGGAGACCATTGCAGAAGATTGCTGCGAGATATTGCATAGATTTATATACTATTGAGCGTGTTGTTCAAATTACTACTACTAATACTAATACTACCACACGCCACTTACCCGTAGGGGTAGGCAGAGAGAATGGACCACCACACACGTCTATCCTGGCATATATTCCTAGCTTCTTCCACATTCGTACATCTTGTCATACATGCCCTTCGGTTCGGCCTGCTTTTAACATGACCAGACTTAAGAATTTGATTTATCTGATCATCCCACGTCTCCCTTGGTCCTCGTCCTCGTCCTAGGTTACCGTTCATTTTCGCCATATTTACTTGTTTTATCATTCTTTCGTCGTCCATTTATTCTACGTGACCAAACCATCTCAGAGACCCTTTCTCAATCTTATCAATTATACTTGACTCGGATATTTTAATGTAATAATATTTAATTTTTATTTTTGATATTATTTGTAAAATTTTAATATTCAATAAAATTAAATATCCCAACTAGAAACCATAGACAAAACTTACTCTTTCATACCGATACCATAGAACTAACTATGGTTTTCATTCCCCTATGCCCAGAATTCTTAGGTCTGCCAACAAACATACCAGTCTTGATTTCTTTGATAACAAGTTGTCTTCTTTCAAACGATCACTGAATCAAATTCAATTATAAACATCTCTCTCCCGCTTCCACTTCCACAAAGTATACTATAAACCATTGAGTCTTTCTAATTTTTTTTTATGTATAAATGTGTCCATAAAAATGCTCATTGGCCGTATATTTTATTTTATTTTATTAACATAAACGGCAAATCTGCCTTTTACAAACATTTATAATATTAACATATTTGGCTTAATATTTTTTTCCTTTTCTTTTCAAAAACATGAATTTTAAAAACAAGATTTATAAAAAAAAAATCAAACCAAAAATTATACAATCAAACCAAGATTTATATTTAAAAAAATAACCTAAAAATTATACAGCTTATTCAGTAGAAAGTTGAAATAATAAGACATTCTACAGTAAAACTACAAGAAAATCATAAGTACTGTTTCACACAGCTAGGCAAAGTGAACAAAAAATTGTATATGAAATGCATGAATAAATAAATATAATTTCCATTCACCATCTTTGAAAAAGTTCAAAAGGTTCGTTCTATAGGAACAATACCCTACACTAAATATATCATATACGTGGGAACAACTATTGCCGAGTTCATGAAGTCTATTTAATACTGCATTACAAGTATACACTGTCCGTGAATTGTTGCTACAAAACGGTGGCACCTGTCTAGTCATTCTTCCAGGCACCCTGAAGTTGATGAGAGATAACAGTTCAGGGCAATCCTATATTGAATTTACAATTTTGAACACATAAATAAATATTTAATTATGTACATGCTTCCATTTTCCATTATGTTGTATCCCAACTCAACACAGGGCCCTTTGGCCTCATAGAGTTTGGGATGCGTTTTTTTTTTTGTAATATGTATGTATTTGTATGAATAAATAAAGACGGAGCGATGACGCGTTATATATGCACATTGGACTAATGGTCATTGTATGGGTTGGACGGGAATGATGCTAGATTTAACGATGTGAAATTCACATCTGAATACTGAGTCTATACTCTGTACTCTAAATAAACACTTGACGAAATTCGACATACATTATTTCATAGGCGAGTTATGCAACAAAGGATTCCACGCTCTCAATTATGGCCGAGTGGGGAGAGCCATGTTGTGTAACTTTTTAATTGGAGCTAAGGACCTAACTGGTTACTGGGCTGACTGTGCTCGGCCACTGGCCATTATCATATCATACTGCGGGGTCGGGACGTCAGAGTCAGAGAGCGCAGATACGGGAGACGATAATGTATTATCACATTGGGCGGAAGGGTTCAAACACGGGCAGAATGGCGAGTGTACAGTGCGTAAAATGGTCATATTTAACCGAGTTGCGCAGTTTATTTGGAAGACCAAAAGTTATAATAATACAACAAACCATCACGCCGTTTCCCCGTAAGGGTAGGCAGAGAGGATAGAACGCCACAACACTCTATATTTGCATACAGATCTCGCTTCCTCTACATTCATACATCTTCTCATGCACGCGCGCCGATTATTCCGACTTTTGACATGTCCATCTTCAAGTATTTGTTGGATTTGGTCATGCCATGTCTTTCTCGGTCTTCTATTTCTGCATCCATCAACATTCGCATTGTAACTATTCTTAGCCGTTCTTTCGCTGTCCATTCGTTCTACATGTCCAAAGCAGCGCAGAGCTCCTTTCTTGGTTTTGTCGATAATGCTTGTCTCAGCATTACATAATGTACGGATCTCAACATTTGTGCATCTATCGTACATAGTTTTACCACACATTCGCCTGAGAGATCGCATCTCGACAGCATTTAGCCTACTTTCATCCCTATTTTACCGAGTCCATACTTCGCTCCCATGCATCAGGGTCGGGACCAGGACTCCGTTGTGAACTGCTAATTTTGCCTCTTGTGACAAACGTTTATTTGCCAAGGTTGATTTAAGTGCACCGTTCACTCTGTCCCCGGCACTCACCCTTCTTTCAACATCTTTCTCAGTCATTCCATCCCTAGTAAACATACTTCCCAGATACACGAATTCCTCTACTTATTTTAGTTTAACTCCATTCACATTGATTTCCCATTTAGTCATACTTTCATTTCTTTCAAAAACCATCACATTCGATTTACCGACATTCATCAGCAAATCGCTTTCCTTGCATACATCGTAGACCTTTGTTACCAAAAATTAATAATAGTATTAATATTTGGCTGATTTAAATAGAGCAATGTTTGTGAAAAATCACCTCAAGGGCGTTTTACAATTTGATACGTAAACTAACATCCTAACTAAACTAAAGTAACATATATTTACAGATTTAAAATTGGGGGTATAAAAAACCAAAAAAGTAAACAGGATTTTGATATTGTTCCAAGAAGATAAACTTTTGGAAATAAGACAAATATATTGTTTTCAATGTTTAAAATATATATTTAAGAACAAAAATTTATTTTCAAGTAATTTAAATAGATAGTAAAAGAAGGAATCGTGTGCTAGAAATAGACTAGTGACTACAAAAGCTACCCTTCGGATATTTGTATCTGTAATGTTATCCACAATGTTGAAGTGCTTTATCTGTTTTGTTTTTATTGTTTACTTTTTGGCACGAACACTTTGCAAATTTACTATTATGCTCAATGTTTGTTTTTGTAAATTTATTGATAATTTTAAGTTGCCAGTATTTCACTCGTCCATGCACTTTGTAGCTGCAAGACGATTAGTAATCTAGCTTCAATAGGTAAATGTTATCAACTATCAAATATCCAAATTTAGTAAGTGAGGTCTAGAATCCCAACCGTCCGTGCGCTCAGTAGCTGCAAGACTTGTTGTTATCTAACTTCTATTTTTATAAATTTGTTTTTTATTAATTTTTTTTAAATATCACGAAATCTCTAAACTTTATTGTCAAATAAAAAATGTAAATAGGGGCTAGATTTCTTATGTCTATGCGCTCTGTAGCTGCAAGACGTGCTGTAATCTAGCTCCTGTATATCATAATTGGAGACGAGGAACAAGAATCCCAACCGTCCATGCGCTCTGTAGCTGCAAGACGTGGTGGGATATTTATTTATTGTACAGCGCCCTTGAGGTGATTTTCACAAAAACGGCTATAAAAATTATCCATATATATATATATATATTGCAAAACGAGGATAGCACAGAGACATTCATATTTTAAAGGGACCAACATTTTTAAATTCATTTTTTCTATGATATATTTTGTTGCCTTTTAATAATAAGGGATGTTTTATTTCCTTTTTAAAAAATAAAAAAGAACCATCTAATCTTTTACAGAATATTTTATTTTCTCTTTTTCATATTATACACAAATATTATACCCGTCTATTATCCATATGTATAGGACCAAAAAATTAATAAACATTTCTTGTATACCCAAGAACAGGCCATGCCTTTGCGGAATAATTATAGTTTACTATTCTTACTGTTAAAATGTATTTCATTGCTATTTAATTATTATTTATTTTAATAATACTCTGTTATAGATCTTATGTATATGGTAAACAAAAAATATATAATAATAAATAAAAAATATTAATGTATTTCGTGATGGTCCGCGCCCAAATATAAAAATTCCTTGACTAAAAACATTAAATCATGCGTCTAATATTATGGTTTCGTGCGTTTGTTTTGAAATGTTCTATACCCATAATTTATCATTGTTTTAATTTATTCGTAACTATGGATTTTTTAAAGGAATAACCGTATCTTGATAGTTTATCTTAATTTTATGTAATAATTGTATCTTGATATTTTTTGTGACACGAAGGTCACAAAAAATATCAAAAGAAAAGATAGACAGTCTTACGCTTCGGGTACCAGTTCGGGGACTATGAAATATTCTAGTGCAAAAACGCCTATTTAAATAAATATTTCATGTCAACCACGAGTTTATGAGAAAGATGTTTGGTGTTATTATTATTTTTTTTAAATGTTCATACGAGCATATTGCGATATCTTTTATTTGTGAACTGAAAATATATTTTTTTAAATCAGTTAAGATCTGAACTAACTGGGAATGTCGATGATTCGCAAGTGTGAAGGTAATTGATACATATTTTTTTTGTTTTTTTTTTTAATTTATTTATGTCTTAGTTTGATAGTTATAAATAATAAAACAACTGAACAACTCAATTTTTTTTTCTTAAATAATTTTCTGAAGTTCTCTTCTCGGTCAGTTTTGCCGATCGGTCCGTTGACGGTAAGTGAACCGGAAATCTTTCACAACTCTCGTACCATCGGTTGATTCATTTGAAGTAGTGACGTCGTTCAAAGTAGCTCGCTTATATTAAAATATTTTTTTCTTATTGTCTAGATAAAATTTTTTTGGTCGATATTAAAGAATACCGAAGCGCCAATTTTCATCAAAACTTAACCGGGCATCGTCAAAACTCATTACCGCGTTAGTTCCGCGCGCCTTGAACGTACCGCGTCTATGTTTTATCAGCTTAAATTCCAGTTTGCTTATTTTATTCTTAAGTTCTCTGCTTCTAGTTAAGTTAATACTGAGTTACAGAATTGAGTATAAAAAATGACATCTGGTTTTTCAATGTTCAATGTCGAAAATACCAGATGTTTGCATCATTCATGTATTTTTTTTGCTACCCCACCAGTCAAAGTTTCTAAAACATTTTTTAAGTAATTTTAAACATTTCGTAGAGTTTGTAAAACTGAAAAAATTGAGGGCGCGTTTATTTTATTATATTAATGTATACATGGAGGAATTATACAGGGTATTGCAGACAAAGCAAAGCAATAAATCCATTATACGATTATGCTTTTATCAGCTGAGAGATTAAATGGATACGCAAAAATTTGCCAGTTGATGCCGCCCGTCAATTAATAAATGCGTTTGTAGTGTCTAGAGTCGATTATTGTAATGGTATCTCCGCAGGTCTACCGATGAATAAAATGACTCGCCTACAGTCTGTATTGAATGCCGCAGCGAGACTTATATTCGGAATCTCTAAATTCAGTCATATCAATCCACTACTTCGGGAATTACACAGGCTACGATTTCGGAATACAAACTCTGTTGGTTTATGTATAAGTCACTGCACAACTCTGCTCCAGAATACTTAAGGGATCTCTGCATTCCCGATGAGCTAGCTGACAGACGTCTTACGCTTAGACCAGCTACATCTACGTCGAAAGGAAAAGTTATTAAACCTCTACGCAAACAGCGCACTAAATTCGGCGAACGCGCATTCGCGGTCGCAGGCCCTACGGCATGGAATGCTCTCCCAGCAGAGGTGCGAAACTGTGAGAGTGAATTGATGTTTCGGAAGAAACTTAAAACCAACTTGTTCTCTAAATCATTTGAATAAATCCTTAGCATGTGGTGACAAGGTACATTGTTTTTCTTAAATTAAAAATATAATTGTATCTTTATATAATCACTTTGTAAAGCGCCCTTGAGGTGATATATTACGAAAATGGCGCTATATAAGTTATCCATATTAATAATAAAACCAAATTACACAATTCCACAGTTAATATTACTTAAATACAGGTTGGCCGAAGAAGTGACGTCCAAAAGGAAACTGTAGGTGCCTCATATTGAGAGGTATCCGAATCACCCCCATGAATTTAAGCGATTGTGCTTGGTTTTTGAGTTATGATTTTTTTTACGAGTTTTGGAAAATTTTCGACCGGATCGATTTTTTGTTTTTTTTTTATTTATGGAAGGTTTTTTTAAGTTCGAGCGAGACAAATTTGAACTTTCAGCTTCAAATTAAAAATCTAAAAAGCCAATTCCTTAGTTTCTGAGTAACTTTAAAAGCTGCGCTGGACTCTATTGTAACAATACATTTTTTTTAAAATATTTATTTGTGCATATTGTGTTCACATATAATTGATGAACAATATCTAACATAACGAATTGCGATTATTATACCAATGTCGTATATATATGTTTGGATAATTTATAAAGCGCCATTTTTGTGAAAATCACCTCAAGGGCGCTGTACAATAAATAAATATGCCAGCACGTCTTGCAGCTACAGAGCGCATGGACAGTAAGAAATATAGCCCCTATTTACATTTTTTTAGTATTATTTTTTATTTAACAGTGAAGTTTAAAGTTTAAGTGATATTTTAAAAACAAAATAAAAAGCAAATTTATAATAATAGAAGTAAGATAACAACAAGTCTTGCAGCTACTGAGCGCATGGACGGTTGAAATTCTAGACCCCATTTACTAAATATAGATTTTTTATTTTATTTTCTTTTATTTAGAAAATATACAGTACAGTTACAAAGTTTCATATTTTACACAATTAGACTTAACTCTAATGGACCAGTGAAGTTTCCATATTATAAAGCAATTATATGTAAGGTTAAGTATAAAAAAGAGAAGGAAAAAAAAACATAAATGAAAGTTGTTTAAAAATTAAAATTTAAGTAAAAAAATATATTTTAAAGTTTGTAGTTTGTAGTGAGTAATTTACAAATGGAAATAATATTTGATAGTTGATAACATTTACAAAATATAATATGATAGCTAACATCACAAAAAGTCTTGTAGCTTTAAAACGCATTTACAAGTGGAATTTCAACAACATAAGAATGATTTTAAAAAGTAAACAATATTTTTTTTTTTTTAAAAACCAAACCGGTTTGTGAATCATAATAAATAAAATAAATAAAAATAAATAAATCTAGCGATTAAGGCAGATTATTACCGAAGCGATTACCTCTATTTATTGATATGGAATTCCACCCTAGTTGTACACATAAAACGCCATAGTGCCCATTGGGGTGTATCATGGCGGGCATTATAGGCAATATGGGTAAACGCTCAACGAGCAGCCACGTTATAAAGCCAGACGCCAGCATGGCGTAACCCAGGTAGAAGTATGCCCGCATGGGCAAAGATTAGCAAGGATAGTACAAAATAATAGCTATTGCTTTTATTTTAAAGGAAAAAATATACTAGCGATCTTTAAATTTACGCAAATACTTCAATTTCAGAGTCCATTTTCAACGAGTTGACTATTAGAAAACGGAAATCAAGTTGGGGTAGAGTGGGGTTTGAACCTCGGACCTCTGATGCGTGAGTCCGCAACACTAGCCACGGGACCACAACCCGATTCAAGCCGATATTTAAAGGACGGTGGGTGCCGGGAACAGGGTGAACGAAGCACCAAAAGTAATTTATTAAATAATTTTTAAAGTTTGGTATTTCTGAAATAAGGCCGCGTGCGACGTCTCAAATTTGCACCAGCTTCCCTCGGTCAGTCCTGCCGATTGGTCCATTGACGGTAAGTAAACCGGAAATCTTCCACAACTCTCCTATCATTGGTTGATTTATATGAACTAATGACGTCGTTCAAAGAAGTTCGTTTTTATTTAAATATTTTTTTCGTGCTCTAATTTTAATAAACGTATTCTGTATCCAATTTTCCGTAGGGCTAAAGGGCCTCATTAGTAGTTCAGAAGAAAAACGAGGAGAAAGTAGGCTGAAAGCTGACGAAATGCGATCCACCTACGATGTGTGGACAAATATCGAGATCCGTGCAGATTTACACTATCGACAAAATTAAGAAAGGAGTTCTGCGTTGGTTTAGACATGTAGAGCGAATGGACGGCAAAAGAAATGCTCAATTGATTTACGAAGCAAATGGTGATGGACCATGACCAAATCCAACAAATACTTGAAGATGGGACGTGTCAAATCGAAATCTGTAGCATGGGAAGACAAAACAATACGTTTCACTTAAATTGGAACTATGCAACAATTATACGCAAGCAGCATGGAATAAATTAAGGGTCACGAATAATAATTCATACGGGCAATTATTCAGACTGCCTAAGTACTGCAGTGCCTCCGAAATGTTCACAGCTGGACGGGTAAACACCTTCGCTGCCCTACTTCGCCAAAGCGCCTGGAGCCTATGGGACGCCTGAAAAGCTCTAATAACGCGCTCTTCAAGCCACTGCAGGGTGGATCCATTCACTTTTGTTCACCGATGGCGGGATATGTGATTAAAAATAAGTGCATTAAAAAAAATGCCATTTTATTGGAATAGTATATATATAATTTGAATATTAAATTATGAAAATTACTATACAATTATTTTTTTTAAGTTGTCCTTTTTTATTATTTATGATTATAAAAGTAAGATTTTGGATTTGTGTCCCGCGCGGCGCGCCGCACTTTGAGAGCCACCGAACACGTGACAATCTTAACAAAGCCATTATGCGCGCGCACACCCAACACCCAACACGGACAAAACACAAATACATAGTGCTATACGCTATGCACGATCGGCGATCACACCATCTCAGCTACCAGCCAGCACCCAGCAGCCAGCAGATGTTCAACCATTCGGGGCGCAAGTAACCGTCAAACAGTGATAGAACAACACCCAGTATTCGCAAGAAGCTCCTATGAAAACAATTTTTCGATTTTTATACTTCTTGGACCAGCTGGGCCTCGATTACAATGGGAAGTTAACATTTATCTGAAATGTTATCTACAAAGTAAAATTAAGTTTTCTAATAAAATAAAACAACTTTGTTTTTAACCACTAACTTTTTTTTTCCACCGACCAGTTTCAAAGCAAAAGGGCTTCTTCGTCAAAGTTTACGTAACTATTGAATTAATTCCTATTTTATCTTCATCATGTTTACTAAATACTACGCGTGGACTCAATAAATCAAGTTATTTTTTTCCTTAAAAGGGTGGTAATTTAATATCAATATGTTCGAAGCTAGAACAGGAGAGGACTAAAAGAACTATTGTTTATTTGGCTATAAATTAATTTTATTTCTTATTATGAATTGATTTTTTAGTTTCTAAGATTTCTAAGTTGTCTTTTTTTTTCTTCAATATAATTTTTTTTTTTCTTCAATGAAATATTTGCGTTCTTATAATTTACACGAATATTTAATTTTGAGGGCCATTTTCAACGACTTGTACATAACTCACTATTAGAAAATGGGAACCAAGTTGGGGTAGAGCGGGATTCGAACCACGGATCTTTGATCCGTGAGTCCGAGACACTAGCCACGGGACCACAACCCGATTCTAATTTTAATATTTTATTTTGAACATGAAGTACTTTTAATCTAGTGTCTTTATTGAGTATTTTCCATCAGTTGATTTGCGAATTCAGAAAAATTATTATTATTTAAGCAGATTATTTATTTATATATTTTATTTAATAAAAAAAATGTCATTTACAAATCGTTAATTTAAAAAAAACATGCTTAAATGCAATAAATAATATTTGTATGGATTTAAACAATTGTACTGAATACCTACTTTGGACTACAAAAATGAAATTATCCATAATAATACGAGATGGATAACATTTCAGGGAAGGGAATATATAAGTCTAGACATTTACAGGGCTTATGACCTGTCATCGGCTGGTTTAATTGGCCACTTAACACACTGTAACATTCACCAGTGTTAATATTCTATGGAATTGGCCCACAATGGACTACAAATCGGGCCAATCAACGCATTCCCAAATAATTGATTACCGGGTCCAAACAACGAAGATTTCTCCAGAATCCGGGATTTTTCTCCCCAACGCGTTTCCTGTCTCCTGTCTCTCATGTAATGATGGATTGCCCGGGGGTGGGGGTGGGTGGGCCGGCTACACAGTGCACCGGACAGGGTGGGTATTATTCCGACACGAAAATCCAATTTGTGCCCCAGAAATTGGGAGTAATAGACAGCGGGTCGCTGTGCTAGAAGAGCTGTGTATTATGCGAGATTTAATTGAAATGTTTTAATTTATATATTATATATACACAGCCTTAGGCAATTACAACAGTTATATAAAGAAACAATATACAGTTCGAACAAAATTAGCAGTTCACAATGGAGTCCTGGTACTGGACTCTGATGTATGGGAGCGAATAATGGACTTGGAAAAACAGGGATGATAGTAGGCTGAATGCTGTCTAAATGCGATCTCTTAGGCGAATGTGTGGTAAAACTATGTACGATAGATGCACAAATGCCGAGATCCGTACATTATGTAGATAGGCATTATCGACAAAATCAAGAAAGGAACTCTGCGCTGGTTTGGACATGTAGAGCAAATGAACAGCGAAAGAACGGCTAAAAATATTTACAATGCGAATGACGATGGATGCAGAAATAGAGAAAGGCCGAGAAAGACGTGGTATGATCAAATCCAACAAACACTTGAAGATGGACATGTCAAAAGTAGGAACAATCGGCGCGCGTGCATGAGAAGATGTATGAATAAAGAGGTAGCGAGATTTGTATGCAAAGATAGGGTGATGTGGCGTTTTATCATCTCCGTCTACCCTTGCGGAGAAACAGCGTGATGATTTGTTGTTGTTATTTACAAGAAACTGAACAAACAGAACCTCAAAGTATGTAGCAAAGACAAACAAGGGCAATAAAATAATAATAGATAATATAATAAAAAACACGATCAACATACAAGACTTCGAGCTAACCCATGCTAATCCATCTTTATCTCACACTGTGTTAATGGCGAGAGATCTATCCCAAAGAATTCCAAGTTGTGTGACGAATCGACTAATCTACACATTTTGGACATTGGGCATAAAATCAAAAGTAGCTATTAGAAGATTTTGACAGCAGATTTTGATAGCAGATTTTGACAGCAGATTTTGATAGCAGATTTTGACTTCTGGTGACATTAATAAATTCACTGAAATGAATACAAAACTTTTTAAAAGCCTTGATATTAGTTTATAAACTGAGGATAGTAGCAAAAATCTCCATTCGGTAATCATAGAGAGGGGGAAAGGGACAAGACCACAGGATGTGTTCAGAAGACTGATTAGGATATCCGCAGCAGCACGAAGGGGAATCGACAATGTTAAAAACAAATAATTTGTCATTAAATTTACCATGACCTGATAAAAACTGCGTAGTCCAGTGATCGGGGATAACCCGAGAAGATTTTAAGCGCTGACGGATTGGAAGAAAAAAAAGAAAGGTAACCTTCGTTTTGGGAATATTTTATCGTATATATTAATCCCTAATTTCAATCATTTATATTGTAATTAGGGATTAATATTGGGTATTATACTTGACACTTAACTTTCTTTTAAAATTCATATTGAACATGTTATCGATTATTCCTTAAAACTTCTTGGATTTATTAACAGAAGCACAGCTAACTTCAAAAATATCAATACCCTTAAAATTCTCTTTTGTTCCCTAGTTCGTCCGCACCTAGAGTATTCCTCTGTTATCTGGTCTCCATATTATGATGTTCACATCAAGAATATTGAATCAGTTCAACATCGATTTTTGAGAAAGATAGGCTGGAGGTTGGGCTTATCATGAGACCCATAAACGTATAATGAGTTAGAAACTACCTTGAATATATCTTCTCTTCAAGACCGTCGAAATAAATCCGACCTTACAGTCCTATTTAAAATTCTCAACTCACTCTTTGATGCGCCTGAACTACTGAGCTCAAAAAAATTAAATATCCCAACTAAAAACCTCAGACTAAACTTACTCTTTTATACCGATAACCATAGAACTAAATATGGTTTTTATTCCCCTATGCCCAGAATTCTTAGGTCTGCCAACCAACATACCAGTCTTGATTTCTTCGATAACAAGTTGTCTTCTTACAATCTTACAATCAAATTCAATTATAAACACCACTCTCCCGCTTCCACTCCCACAAAGTCTTTCTATTTTTTTAATAATAATTTTCTATGTATAAATGTGTCCATAAAAATGCCCACTGGGCGTATATATAAATAAATAAATAAGATAAAAGTAAATATAAAATAAAACTATAAACTCACAATTAGATTACCTTAGGTTTAGTTGTAAACTGCATTTTTTTAAAACTAAGGTTGTTCAGGCGATTGGACACGAACCACAAAAAAATGTGTTTCAAGCTAATGTCTGATGTTTTGAAAAATGGTTCTCAATTAAGGTAACACTGCAGCCATTATATGCGACGAAAGAAGATGATTCTGTAGGGTTATGTGGTTGAGGGTTGGTTGGAGTTCCTACCCCAGTTAGAGATTGACAGAGAAAACACGAGTTTGCTGTTTAATGCGTATTTATTACATGGCGAATAAGATATAATAAGATACAACACTTGGTTGTGTAGCGCGAGCGTAGCGGCGATGATGGGTTGAAGAGACTGCACTTGAACTACATGCTGAAACTGTATGACTTCGTCGAGCTGGACTGAAGTGAACTGAACTTGTTGGACTGACTGACTGGCGTTACGTCCTGTGGTCTCATTATAGACGACCTTCCTTTGTAGTTCATTTCTTCAAGGTAGGGACGATGTGAATGTACTGCAGAACAATGCTCCCGGTTTAACGTGCAATACTATAAGAGTTGCATTATACGAATGTATTGGATTCGATAGAAAATGATGACATTGCATCGTCGGTCATTATTCTACTTCATGTGAACTAATTCAACACGTGTGTGTCATCGATTACGGACTATGGACTCTACCATTCGAAAAATTTTGGAATTGTATGTGCTTTTGCATTGGTAACTGTTTAATTGTTTTTTTTTAATGTTTTTTCCACCCTGTTATTTCCAAATCTATCCGATTCACTCCGAAATCTATTCATCAATTCTGAAACTAAAAATAATTAATTTTATTTATTCCCAAATCTACCATCAATTCCCAAATATATCATAATTTTCTGAAATTGATACATTCAATTCCGAATATTATCCGTGTATTTCCAAATATTCCCATTGCGATTGCCAAGCACCAAGAAGAGCATTTAAATACATTTTTTAAATATTCGATCGAGACATTCCTTCGAGACATAGTAAAAACTTAAAAATTGTATTTGTTGTTAAACGTATTAAATTCTCAATCGATCCAGGGCCAGTGTCAGACGTAAAACAAATAAAACCAAAAACGTGGAGCACTTAAAACGCCTATAAAACAGTGACAGAAAATAGATAAAATATAAAACGTTCACCAGCGGCTTTCCTCTACCCAGAGTCAATAAGGCTCGTGGCACGGGGAGGGCTTAAGGTTTTACTACCCCGAAACACATGTGCGAGGTCTGTATTGTGTACAGACATTAGGTACACGGGGGTGTGAGACATCCAAAGACTCGTAATAACACTGAGGAGTTAAATTTTATGAGCAGATCTCCATACAAAGAAAGAAGACGATCAAAAAGGAAACATTGTCTAGCGGCTGTTTTATATTGCTCATATATTTTTTGTTTGGTTAACTTTTTGAAAAGTGAAAACATTTTTGCTAGGCACCAAATGATTTTGATATGTCACGCTTCGAAGTGAAACGCTCATTAGGGTAAGCTTAGAGAAGCAAAGTGAAGCGAAAAAAAAAATTGTGCGAACACATATTTTTTAGGGCAGTGAATGTGTTCGATCCGCCGCGCTTCGATGTAAAATGCTCATTCTTCATAACAAACATTTAAAATGCGAGAGCTCTGCGCCGTCCCCACTGCTGTCCAGCGTTCGAAATATGCCAAATACCCGTTTTCTCTTTTCTTGACAATGTATCTTAAAGGATACATATTTATATCATCAAGTACTTACTAAAGTTAATGAGATGCGGGATCTCGGGGTTCTACTTGACAATGAGTTAACGTTTGAGGCACATGTCAAATCAATTGTGAAAAAATCATACCAAATGTTAGGTTTCCTCTTCCGTATAAGGAGAGAATTCAATCATGCGCGCACTCTTAGAACTCTTTACTTTACATTTGTTCGAAGTCAATTAGAATTCGCATCTCCCGCTTGGAGCCCTCAATACAAAAAATACATTAACCGAATTGAATCTATACAATCAAAATTTTTATCGTATTGCAATTTTAGACCGTTGACTCAGAATACAGGTCCAAATGAGTCTATAAACTTACCTAAACTCTAAACTCTCCAAACTCTCCAAACTCGAAGGAACATGGCTGATGCCATTTTTATGTATAAACTTTGAATAACATGATAGATTGCCCTAAGATTCTGTCACTTATTAATTTTAGAGTCCCAGTAACGCAGACCAGAAACCAATCTCTTTTTAAAATTTCTAAATGTAAAACTAAATCTTTTCAAAATTCATTTGTAAATAGAACCTGCCATATGTGTAATCAGAAATTAAATAGTATTGATATTAATAACATATCTTTGACTTCCTTTAGGAGTGAAATTTTCCAAAATAATTTAAGTTATGATGTTGCGCCTTGAATCCGCAGCCTATATTATGCAGGTTATGTGCAGTTCTGTATGTAGGCACATACTAAATGAACACTGTATGGTCAACTATAGTTGTATTATTTATTGTAATGTGCAACTGTGTGACCAATATTCACTTACATTTCTAGTAATATTATAAGTTTTGTATGATTAGCTATTTTATGTTATGTATAATTTTTATGTGACAACATTTACAATAACAATATTATGTGGAAGCCTCTAATTGGACTTTATGATATGTATTTATGGTATAATTGATTCTTGTAAATGTATAAATGTCTGTTGGCTTTCCAATGAAATAAAATAAAATAAAAATATGATCCTAGTTTTTCTCGTGAACTAAAATACGAGTAAAACAGCATTAAAATTGAAAATCGCTCGCTATGTTTTTCATTCGTCTGCAGTTACGATTCATAATAAACATTGGTTAAAACAAAAAAATTGTTTAGGATTCTCAAGCCTTTTTTATTTTTATTTTTTTTATTTTGAATCTTAAAATAGGACACACATAAACATATTCTTATGTGTGCTCTAATAATAACAATGTACATACATTTCAATTTATTTCAACAGAGAGGAGAAAACACTATTGAGAAGGGAATATGGGAGTCTAGGCATTTACAGGGCATATGACCTGTCATTGGCTGGTTTAAGTGGCCACTTTACACACTGTGTAACATTCACCATTCTGCCCATGTTTGAACATCCACATTTCAAATGTCAATAATCAATAATCAAAAATTGTTACATATTTATTTATTTATTTATTAACGGACATTGTCCATGTATACAATTTATAAGGTTTAAATATTACAATAAAATAATAGTTTAAAACATTAAAAAAAAAAAAGAAAGAAGCATTGACAAACATAAGGGACATCGAGACAAGATCTGAACTATTTATTTAGTGCTCGTTTAAATCGTTGTATTTCATTTATAAATTATTTAACATGTATTTACCGTATACAAAGTAAGTAAAATATTAATTAGATTTAAAAAGGTAGAAAAGGGGCTCTGTAAATAACAATCCAAGATTAATGTGAGTTCTAGCGACCCTGGATTAGCATACATGAAAGTGGCTAAAAAACTCACGCGAAAAGCAGCCCCCGATATGTCGCTAGCGATCCGTCACCTTACATGTTTGACACGAAAAAGAAAGCATAGAAACGCCGCGTTTTCAGACGCGTATTCGGCATAGAAATATCAAAAGATTGGTCGTGTGATTATTGTCTGTGACGGCAAGCAATTTATGACCGTTACAATATCAATGAACACCGCTGCATCCTCAAAACGTTCGTTTTAAGAGGCTGCTGTGTCCGTTCTCGGAGTTCAACATTAGTAATGAAATCGAACCATCTTATACCTAATATTCTCCTCTAGCACTTCCTCTCAAAACTCAGAAGTATGGTGTTTCGAGTTTTAGTTAAGTGCCAGGATTCGCACCCATAAC
The DNA here is from genome assembly GCF_059751315.1 of Micrasema longulum. NCBI lineage: Eukaryota > Metazoa > Arthropoda > Insecta > Trichoptera > Brachycentridae > Micrasema > Micrasema longulum. Next base: position 92,803 of record NW_028278711.1, on the reverse strand, counting down.
CCTAAACTGGCATTATACAAGAGTTGAATAATCGGCATTTCGGTTCGCTCTCCCCGTTCGGGAAGGTCGTCAATGACGATCTTTTGGCTTGGTTCGGCGGGGAAGACGAGAGTGCTGGCGCGATAGGGTCTCCAGGAGGCGTCTAGTGATATCCACATGCTCCACTTAGGAGCGGGCGTGGGAAAAAAAAGATATTAATGAAAGAATTACAATCCCTATAAACTTCTACGTTTTTCGCTTTGGTCGTGCGTCACACGGCCTTAATCAAGCGCGGCTTTAAAAAAAAGCATTATGATTTAACATCTCTAATATGATTTGAATACTTTTTAGCGTTCAATTGATATTGTATCTGTAAAAATACCTGGCGTGAAAAAAATATTATGTAAATCAGTGTTCTCGTGAAAAAAATCTAATATCAGGAGATTGCTTTATAAATCCGTTGGTATTAAAAGAAACGATGCCTCCCCGTTCGGATCATAAAATACTGGAATGAAAAATGTTCTTAAGTGAGTTATAAGATATAGAGATGACCCGTTCGAATGCATTCGATTACTCAATTCATTCGAATCCGACTTTTATTTCGAATTCCGTAATACTGGAAATAAATAATTCATTCAATTAATTAATTTATTTATTTATATACGGCATTTCTGCTATTTACATATATGTGGTATAAAGAGTGCTTAGAAATAAACATATTAAAAAAAAAAAAAAAAAATCGAGTATGAAATATTAATATACTTATATTAATATATTAGTACACATTATTAATTACTTGAAATACATACATATTTTAAAGAAATTATACAGTAACAAAATACATTAATCAATCAAATTATGACTATTCCAACCCAATCTTCTGAAGATGATTTGCTCTTTTTGATAAAAATATGTTGGTCACTTTATTTTTTAAGTTAGGCAGAGATAAACTAAATAATACAATAATCGATTATTGAATTCATTCAATAACTAATCATTCGATTAGTAAATTAATTCGATTATTTTCATCTCTAATTATATATACTAGAAAAACATGCGTTTTTTTTTATGATTTCTAGAAAAAAAAACTTTTTTTTTTCATCAGAACAAATTTTCTCTCATTACATTGTTTTGTATGAGTGGCAATCAATGTACCTAAGTTTATTCTAAATTTCAAGAGGCGTAATCTGCCGGTCCAAAAGTAATTATATTTTAGTTTTATAAAACTTTTAAGTACATGATAAATACCTTGGCAAATGATTGCTTTTATCAAATATTTATTTACTCAATTTTTTTAAGCGTGCAATTTTGAAAGAGCGGTTTTTTAAAATGGCAAAACCGTATAATTTCCTTTCTATTTATCAAACACAAGTCTAAACTAGAGTTAGGGATACGTTTTTTTTTTTGTAATATGTATAAGATATTACAATAAATAAAAATAAACCGGGACGTTGTAAACCTTTTATTTGAAACACTAACTTTGTGGTTATTCATTATTATGAAATAAATAAAACAACTTTGTTTTTAACCACTTATTTTTTTTACCGACCGGTTTCGAATCTATACTTATATTTATTTTATTAACGGGACGTTATTCTTAGGAAAAAAAACAGTTGAGATTTTAGACCTTACTTATTTGAAATACATACAGATTGTACGCGCCTGTAACGATTATTTAAGGAAACTATTAAATGTTTTTTACGCACAGTAAAATGCAAATGACATTGCATTTGTTGGTTTATCAAATAAGGTAATTAAACCGATATAACTTTGACCGCAATCCGCCGGGAAATTGATTATAAATTTGTCGAAATTCGGTACTTATTTAAAACAATCTAATTAAAACTACATTATCATGGTATGCGGGTATTATTTTACAACCGTTGCATACATGCTGGAATGAGATTGTAAAGGGTCGTTATGATTACATGAAGGTATATAAGTTAAAAAATATTTTTAGGCGTTGCCTAGTACCTAAATGAAATTGTAGGATTTAAATTTATTTCAACAGAGAGTGAAAAATTTTTGAGAAGGGAATATGGAAGTCTAGGCATGTACAGGGCTTATGACCTGTCATTGGCTGGTTTAAGTGGCCACTTTACACACTGTGTAACATTCACCATTCTGCCCACGTTTGAACATCCACATTCCCTCAACTCTTCCATCTGTTGACTTTTGTGAAGTAAAAGAGCTGAAACCAACAATGTTTGATTATGTCCAAATGCTGCAAGCATTTGGACATAATCAAACATTGTTGAAATTGTAGGACTTTAAAACCCACGTTCACCCTTTAAAACAATTTTATTTGTTTATTTAACCGCTTTATTTAAATATGCAAAAGGGCGGGCATTAGGGTGGTCCGATATTTTTTTTTCCGAATTTCGAAATGAAAGAGGTCTAAAAAGTTGCCTTTTGAATTACTCGGAATGCAAAAAATATATTTTTTTAAATTATTTGATACTACTTTTGGCCCTCAACCATTGCTTGAAGTTTACGAAAAAGTCTATTTTTTTGCGATAAACCGGCTGTCATGTCGTATTTAAGTAAGAAAATCAGGCCAATTAAATTTTATACTGGGCATTAAATCTTATTAAATAAGCATCTAAGGACGTGAGTTGCACTTTGTTTTGTAAAAAATAAGTAGCATTGTTTTAATTTAAGCCATTGTTTTCGTCAATATTGGCCAGGCGCTTAACGGAATCAGTTCCGCGGAGTGTAAACTTTTTTCATTTCGGTAGTTTTAAAACGTGTTCGAATTTATAATGTGATTAAGTTATATCTTTACTATCAAAAAAATAATTTTATCAATAAAGATAATTAACAAAATATTCCGACAGTTATAAACTTCAAACCTCGGTTGAGGGCCAAAAATAGTAAAGAATATTTTTTTTAATAGTTTTTAAGTTACGAGCTCCACACCCAGCAACAAGCTAAATACTACATTTGTAACTAAATCTCTAAAGTCCATCAAATACTTGAAGATGGACATGTTAAAAGTAGGAATAATCGGCGTGCGTGCATAAGAAGATGTATGAATGTAGAGGAAGCGAGGTCTGTATGCCAAGATAGAGTGTTATGGCGTTCTATCCTCTCTGCCTACCCCTACGGGGAAGCGGCGTAATGGTTTGTTGTTGTAACTAAATCTCGGTACTGACAAGGCGATATTTTGTAAAAGGCTCGGGTTAATACTTCAAATTAATTATATAAATTCAAGTCAAACAACTACCAGTTTAAGGTTAAATAAATTACTCTCACGAAATATATATATATTTTTAATGTTAGCAGGGCACGATAATGTTGGCCACTAATAGCATGTGTCCTAAGAGCACACTGTTTCTATATTTTTAAGCAACTTCTAATGAGAAGGTATATCTTTATTTTTTAAGGGTTTTGCGTGTTGGTGTAATTAGTGTCCTGACGAAACCGGTAGACATAGAAAAGTCACTAAATGGTAATATACAAATATTTACTAACTTTTTAAGTATTAAAGTTGATTTATTTCAAACTTACCTCTTGACAGAAGATCATGGTTCATGGTTCATATGATGCGATCTGTAACAAAAAGGAAAAAAATGTAAGAAGACAATTTTCAAGAACATGACGTTATGATAATCTAAAATAATATAGAATTTTCGTGTAAAGCTAAAACAAGAAATATCCAAAAAAATCAAGAAAGGAGCGCTGCGTTGGTTTGGACAAGTAGAACGAATGGAAGGCGAAAGATTTACGATGCAAATGTTGATGGATGCAGAATACGAAGAAGACTGAGAAAAACATGGAATGACTAAATTCAACAAATGGGGGTTATAACTTGCAAATCTGGCAAAATCAAAAATCTTAAAACAGTGAGATATGAATTGAAACTTATTCAGAATACTATTGTATACAATAATTATAAAATTGTCAGTTCAAAACACGACTTTATTTGTGAGAATTTGACTTTCAAATTGATGGGTTTGTTGCAAACATACCAGTCTCTATTTGAGAATAGCAAGGTTGGTAATTTCCAAAATTAAATAAAATATTTCACTATTGTTTCTTGACAAAATAATAATTATTTGATGTAATAACTTATATTTCCATGTAAGTTATTAATTAAAAAAATACTTGGTACACTTCCACTTATTTATTTTGACAAATTAGCGCTTTCACCCTTTAATGGGCATCTTTTTAAGGCAAATAATTTTAATGAAATAATAATTATTTCATCACCACGACATACCCGCCACAGATCTCCCTTTTGCTCTGCAAGTTCTAGGACTAACTATCACATGCACTCGCCTATCCCTAGGCTCCACAGATATGATAATCAGTATGAGGACAAGGCTGATATATTTGGTTCTGGACTCGATAGTTAGAAAAAGAGTCTGATTTATTTTTTTCTCTCGCAATATAATTCTTAAACTTTTCTTTATATTCAAAAATGTTTTTCCTTTTTTGTTTTTTCATATTTATTTATTTATTTATTTCGTTAATATTTTTGGTTGCTTATGTGTATTTACCTACTTGTTACTATTGTTATAGTTATGCAATTTTATAATTTTTTGTTATGTATTTTTTTTTCATATTTATGTTCAATATGTGTTAAAGGCAATTTATGCCGTTTATGTATAAATAAATTAAATATGAACTGGTTATAGTAAAAATTTGGAATATAAAAAAAATATTAATGTATCAGTTCTTTGTGATTTGCTAAAAATAAATTTTGCCGGGTTCGCAAATACATAGTACCCTCAAATACTTGAAGATGGACATGTCAACTGTCGGAATAATCGTCGTCCGTCGAAACGGCGTGATGGTTTGTTTGTACTAACTTAATTGTATAATAAAATTTGTTTATGGTTAATATTATTCATTATCTGGGCGGTTCGGGATTATAATATTTTAATGCCCTATTTGCTTTGAATAGTCTTTTTAGCACGCCGACTCAGAACCGTGAAAGCCTCGAGGACAGAATACCTGAGGACAAAATACCCGAGAAGATGGGCGCGTAGCTTCCCATTTCCCGGTGGCAGTCGGTTCGCTTCCGGTTTATTCGGAACACGCCGGAAGGGGGGGATTAATGTTTCAAAAAACATTCGCCAGGAGAGCGAAAAATATTCTACACAATAATAATTGCGAGCCGGATAAATGAACGAGGCATTCATTAAGGGTCCGTTTTTCAACGTGAGTTTACGTTATTGAGAATAATTATAAGTATAAAAAAAAAACGATGTCTTTTATGCCGTCTTTTGCGTAGATATACAGGGTGTTCTTTAAACCCTGTCACATCCGAAACCACAATGATCAGTATGGGCAAGAAGACATATTAGCATATTCAGAACAAAGAAAGTTTTCAAAAGTAAAATATGAAAAAAAACTAATGGTTGCTTACTTCTGCAGGGGAGAAGTGAGGGGAGAGCGGCGCAGTATCAGATTCCCCCCCCCTCCCGTTTCTTCCCTGCAGGAGTAAGCAACCATTTCCTTTTTTTGATATTCCAATATATCTTCTTGCTCATACTGATTATCGTGGTTTCGGATGTGACAGGGTTTAATGAACACCTGAAGAAAACTGTTTTTTTTGTTATATTTTGTATCCGGGCGGAACGAAAAATACAATTTTGTGTGTAAAACAACCACGTCGGCCTCGTAGTGTAGTGGTCAGCGCGTTTGCCTACCATGCAAGAGGTCTCTGGTTCAATTCCCGACGCGGTTGACATGAAATATTTATTTAAAAATGTGTTTTTATTTTATTTATTCGGGATATCAACATGAATGCAGCGAAAATACATGAAATCAATAACAGATATCCACAAAAATACGAACATTTTTACATAAGAATATTATCCCCGAGTTTTACTGCTTTTTATTTTTTTTAAATATATATTTTCATATCTTTATCTTTCCTTGGTTCCTCTTTCTCTCTCTTTACAAAGGTTTTATCTGATCACACATACCCCATCATTTAATATGTATAAAAAAAATACACTTTTAATTTAAGGTAATATGTGCAAGCCATATCTCCCAATTAAAAAACAGCTGTTATTTTTAATTAATTAGGCTTTTTTATATAAATATGTATTTTCCAATATTTATTTGTTGTCTTTTAGTACAAAATTTTGACCAATCTCTTCTCAAAACTAGTCAGTTTTGGTGGGCTGGAATATATTGCTTTTAGCAAAAAGTCCGCCAAAGTACTTATTCTTGCTATTAGTTTTAAATAAACAAATATTTCATAGTCCCTGGCCAAGCACCCGAAGCCTAAGACTGATCTTCTTACCTTCAGGTAACAAATATGATCTAGAAACGCAGCGATTGGTATACCAATGCAGTGCCCTATGCACCATTAGGTGCGGAAAGGTAATTATGATGACGAAATAGAACCGTAACGTATTGTTGTTATAAATTGGGATTACAGAGTGAAATAACGATGAAAGATAGAGAAACATAAAAGCCGATGACTACCAAAAAGCACCGATCTGGCTACGGACATGTATGGTAATATAAAAATTAAAAACAAATTTCCTTTTTGATAATGCCCTTGAGCTGATTTTCACAAAAATGGCGCTATATAAATTATCCAAACATATATAATGCGTATAATTTGATTTCTTGTACATCGCGATCATTATTTTGATATTCTGTGTAACTTTTAACCTATTAAGTTGTCTCTAGTTTAACAACTTGTTAAAAATGGCCCACAAAATTAAAATATATCGGAAAATCGCTAGAAAACAAATATTGTTGTTTTTATTTTGTTAACAATAATCACAGCACAGCTCATTGTTGTCTTCTAAAAACAGTCCCCCCACAATTCTATTTAGTGGTGTGCTGATTCCCAAATTAAATCCACGAAATGGCGATTTAAGTTCCGAAAATCGATTTACAATCGTATTCAACATTGAAGAAAATTAATATCGATTTGGAAACGAAACAAAACGGACAAACCAAGAAAATTATTGAAACACCTGTGCCGTGCCTGAACATCGCACAATATGTAAAACCGACAACAGAGGGCGCTTTCGAAATGCTATAAAAGGAGACCAAAAGAGAGATTGTTCTCTTTTCCACGCCGACAGCCTCCGAACTAATTCTTAAATTGTAGATTATTTTTAGCATTGTCAACAGTAAGAAAGACAAATTTGTGGTTTTTCATACTTAATACATCTTGTATTTATCAATGAGAGGCTTTAAAGTAAATTTATTTTCTAAAATATATTAATTTACATTTTTAAAATCTTCGGGAGTATATTTCTGTGACTATTTCTCTTAATTGTTTCTCAAACATAAAATATTTTCATAACCTAATCAGTGCATGAAACCGTTACTTATTAAAGTGCTTGTCGTGTTGGTTTTATATAGTGGGTTTTGCGTCTCGAAACCGGTAGACATAGAAAAGTCGGTTAGTGGTAATATACAAATATTTAGTAACATTTAGTAAAAATAAAACAAATTGAGAAATCTACAAGATTAAAAAACACTAAGATTGTATCCTACGGTAAAACACGTCTGATATTTTTTACTTGACAGCTAAATCTCGTAAGCTCGTGGGCTGACATGAGGCGTGAACATTTAGCACAATATTATAAAAGACAACAGGATTAGCGAAGCTCTGATTGAAAATCGTGACGCGCCGCAGCCCCGAGGCAATGAAATAATATTTGATGTAAATACGGGCGGTAATGCCTGGTGGCGAAGGGCGGGAATCGCTTAACATGGCGCTGGGGGTGGGTGGTTTAATACCGACGGTTATTGTGTGTAAAACAAGCGGCGTGTTGGTGGAAAAACGGTTAGGTGGCAAAACCTGTGTGGAAAGTCCGATATATATATATTATATTATACAGGTTATTGAAAACGACAAGAAAAAATTCACCGAGATAAACTGCCTCCCTACGTGAAAACTGCACCAAATACTTTGAATATCTGGTTGAGGACTTCACTTTCTAATCATGGTCTATTGAGAGCACCCTCTTTTTACTCGGATCCCTTCTAAAGGCCTTGTGGCGTCTTTTCCTTTTTTGAGAGGATTTGTGGTGTCTAAGAATTTTGAACTGTAAACTCCCCCTAAAGTTGTGCGACTTGGAGTATGCAGACGATGCGGTTCTTCTTAAAAAGTCTGTTAGTGGTTTTCAAGAAATTGTTGACAAACTGCAGGAAAACTCTACCCGTCTGAGTCTTAATATTAACACCAAAAAGACTCGTACGAACACCGAAAACTCAACAAATTCTGTCCTGACCCTGATCAGCCTCTCTATAATAACGGACAGAGGATCGAGAAAATTGACGGCTTTAAATACTATAGTTCACATAGCTGAAGATGGAAGCATGCACAAAGAGCTCGCAACTCGCCTAGCAATTGCTGGGGCAACTTTTAACAAGATGCGTGCTATTCAATTCAATTAATTTATTTAAATATAGCATATACATTACAAACATATGTTCAATACGTACATATTATAAAAAAGAAAAAATACAGGAAAGAGACTCATGTCAAAGTAGTAGGAGAATCCTGCTCCGGAAAACCCCCTCGGATACATGGAACATATCAATATCCAGAGCGATGTTGTTCAGCATAGCGTAGCCCTTCCAACGGCAGGGTGGTTTTCTATATTGGAATATGAAACAATCTATGCTGACGCTGTCTTAGGTAATTATCGGGAACATACAAATCAATGCTCATCATAATCTCAGGATTATCGATCGTACCGCGCAACAATCGATAAAAATGTGTAGTCAAATACACATTCCTTCTAGTCTCTAAACTGCTGTAGCCAAGCATACCCTGGAGAAACTCGGCCGGGTAGAGCCAAGGATTAATATTTAGAGATATCTCAGAAAATCAGCTATCTGGAGATCTAGTCTATACAAGGTTAAAACGAAATGCTAATTATTTAACATTTGTATAATGCCAGTACTCTCCTGTATGGGTGCGAATCTTGGCACCTTACCAAAGCTCAGAACACCAAACTTCCGAGTTTTTAGTGTGAGCGCTCGAGGAGAATAATAGGTACAAGGTGGTTCTATTTTATAACTAACATTGAAGTCCGAGAACGGACGCAGCAGCTTCCTTTAACGAGCGTCTTGAAGATGCGGCGGTAGACCTGGCTCGGACACGTGCTGCGCATGCCTCAGGAGAACCTAGTCCTAAGATGCCTCTTCTTTAAACCTAAGGCGATCACAACAGTTATATGAAGAAAGCATACACAGTTCGTACAAAATTAGCAGTTCACAATTGAGTCCTGTTCCCGACTCTGATGTATGAGAGCGAAGTATAAATTTGGAAAAACGGGGATAAAAGTAGGCTGAATGCTGTCTAAATACGATCTCTCGGGCGAATGTGTGGTACAATAGAAGCACAAATGTCGAGATCCGTACATTATGCAAGGCTGAAATAGGCATTATCGATCAAATCAAGAATGGAGCTCTGCGCTGATTCGGACGTGTAGAGCGAATAAACAGCAAAAGAACGGCTAAAAATATTTACTATGCGAATGTTGATGGATGCAGAAATAGATGAAGACTGAGAAAGACATGGCATGACCAAATCCAACAAATACTTGAAGATGTCAAAAGTCAGAATAATCGGAGCGCGTGCATGAGAAGATGTATGAATGTAGAGGAAGCGAGATCTGTATGCAAAGATAGAGTGATGTGGCGGGGAAACGGCGTGATGGTTTGTTGTTTTTGTGCTAAAGTAGAATTTAATCCAATATTATTTTATTTTGGTTTTCCTTACCTACGAGTAGAAGTAGAAAATTGAGTTCATTATTTTGAATAACCCTGTATTCAGATTATACTTTAAATGGAAAACCCATTAATGCCGAGGCACCTGGATACAAAACTTCCGCAAGACAAAAACTCGCCAACTACTTACACCCGTTTTAAATGGACCAGAAAACATTACAACTTAATCATAAAAGTCGTAAAAAAAAAATGTAACTAATTTTGCAAATTACAGTAGAACTCAAGTTATCCAAATCAATCGGGACCGGACCCCTTCGGATAATCCAAAGATTCGATTTTTTTCCGAAAAAGGGGTATGTTTTGATAAATTATTGTTGGTACGTATGTTGAAAATGAATGATTGAAAATAAAAAATGATCGTTGATTTCGAATACAAACAGATGTACAGGTTAAATTAATATAAATAAAAAATATATAAAACGTTAAGATAGTAGGGCCTGCCATCCAATTATGTATTCACTAACTTATACGACGATAAAGCGACGACGGCTTTAAGTTTAAACTATATAAATAATAAATATATTAAGAGAGAAATATGGACAAAACAGGGAGGATAGTGGGAAAGAAAATTGATAAGGAGTGGTGAAGGATGATTGAAGGAAAGTAGGAGAGGAAAATCGCATTTGATTTAATGATAAGAGCAAGAAAATAGACAAAACGTCTATTCTGTTATTCTGAATCAAGCCTATTAGTTCTCTTCTGTACATATTGTATGGAGCGTTAAATATATTGAGACTATTAAAACTCTTGTCAAATGCTTCTTTTTTAATTAATTAAATGAAAAGGCAAAACTTTTACACGTTAAGCGTAGTTACAAGAGCTGTACATTGATACAGTATGTACGTACCGTACTGTAAATGAAAGTCATTGCTTGCTGAACATCTCGGTCAAAGTAAGCTGTTGGACTGTCATCATCTGTTTTCGGGCAGTCAAGTCGTTATTTTGCGAATCGCAATTTTTTTTTTTGATCGTGTTTTTTAATATACTATTATTTTATTGCCCTTATTTGTCTTTGCTACATAGTTTTATGTTTTTATTGTTCAGATCCTTTTTTTTTATTATTTATTGAATTTAACAATAAATTAGCATACATAATTGTACTGCTGTTCCCGCAAAGCCGAGACTTGTCTGCGGGTAACACAATTTTTTTTAAGGGTAGGTACCGAATTAAATAAAAAATTTAAAAAATATTGTAGACATTAAAAAATTCTAATTTTTTTCTTTTAAAGTCTTTTTTGAAAAATCTCATAATAGAGTAAATCTTTAATTTCTCGGACTGGCATCCCTACCGCTCCTCAACAAAAAAAAATGAGAAACGTATTTGACCAACGATGCGATAAGCACCAGACGCGGACAAGTGAGGCGGCTGGGTAGGAGAGGGGTAGGGGTTTGTGGAAGGACTGCTTGTCCGAGAAATTAAGGATTTACTACATTTTGAGATCACAATTTTTTTTTAAAGCTTACCATGAGGAATGATCCTCTGAAATTTTGCGGTCTGGCCCTGAAAAACCGTGTATTGCATTGTTCCTGGACTGGAAGCTGGAGCGCAAGACTCATCAGTCTTATCACCTTACTTTCCCGTAGCAAATGATCGAAAAACGCTTCTTTTATTTGAATAGACAATTTCTTGTTCCTATAATTTACTCAAATATTTCCATTTTGGAGTCATTTTCTTATAATCATAATAAACCGCAAAAGTTTAAAGATAAAAGTAGAAGTGAATCCAATATATTTTTTATTTTGGATACCGCACCAATAAAACTAATCTTGTTATTTGTAGTAGTGAAAGAAATACGTATATCGACTTGGGTAATTTTATTATTAATACAAAAATAATATTTTATTTTGAAATATGCGCTCTTGGCATTAACCCCCATAAATATAAAATAATATGTATCCATCGCAAATACCAAATTTATTAATGTCATCCTATACAAGCTGCTACACTTTGGCACATTTACCTCCCTGGTAAAAGATATTTGCCCATTAATAACATTCACGAAATGTTTAAAACATGAATTCTTCTTCGTTAATCTTAACGTAATTACTCATAAACATTTTTCATAATTTCTACCTTTCCAGGTAAAATTTATTTCAGAATTTAAGTCACCTTGTTTAATTGCACGAATGCTTAAATAATATCCCTTGTACCCGGTAATCTTAGGCTAAATTCGTTTGAACTTTGAACTTCTAAGCGGATTACTCATTAAAAGGTACTTTTATGACCTTTTTTATGCTTATCGCGAGAGACGGAATTAGCCGTTCACAATAGAGCCCTAGAGCCTGATACCGACGCTGATATGGGGAAATGAAGTGAGAGATTGGAAAAACGGGGATGAAAGTAGGGTGAATGCTGTAAAAATGTGATCTCTGTGTGGTCAAACTATGGTGCACAAATGTAATAAGCATTCAAGGAGCTCTGCGCTGGTCTGGACGTGCAGAGCGAATGGACAGCGAAAGAACGGCTAAAAAGATTTACGTGAAGAATGTCGACGGGTGCAGAAATAGAGGAAAACCGAAAAAGACAAGGTGTGAATAACCAAATCAAAAAAATACTTGAAGATGGACATTTCAAAAGTCGGAATAATCGGCGCGCGTGCTTGAGAAGTGTCATTAGCAAATGCCACCCGATACTGTGCGAAATAGACAACTGCACGTCGGACTCATTATGCCTAACTAAAATCGACAAAATCGAGGTTTCGCATTTCCATTTTACCTATCTCAGGCTGTTGGTGCTACTAGTTGGCGAATTAAAGCTCAGAACACCAAGGCATGAGAAAAATCACATTAAAAGTTTGTGTTCTAACCGGAAATCGAACCCGGAACCTTCCTTGCGCGATTCAAGCGTCTTGACCACTAAGCCAAGGAGGCTGCCATTTTACAGTCCTAGTTCCCATAGTAAACAATTTATTAAAAAACAAAACGATAAGGACACGCCTTTTAAAAACCTAATTAATTAAAAACAACAGCTGTTTTTTTTCATGGGGAGATAAGGCTTGCACATATTAACTTAAAAAAGTACACTATACTATCCATATTAAAGGATGATATGTTTTAGTAATAATAAAAAAATAAAAAATAGTGTGTAAAAAAAATCACTGCTCTGGTGCCATAATCTAGGGGTGGTATTCTGAACGCAAAAGCGCGTGTAGAAAACGAACTTTTAACGCGTATTTACGTATTAAATACACGCTAACATATCATATCTCTTCGCGCGCAATTCCATTCAGAATACTAGCCCAGGGCCCCAATTACAACTGGAAGTTGACGGAGTTTTTTTCGACTGTCTATAAAGAAAAAAAACGATATTTGTGTACATAAATGAGAATATTTGCATGAATATTTAAAATATCTTCGTCGGTAACCTATAATTAACATTTTTAGAAGAAAAAATTGTACGCATATTCTGCTTTTCACGCAGAAAACTTAATTTTACCTACAAAGTAAAATTAAAATTTCAGTGTAAAAGATATAATATGTTTATTTTTTTCCCCTAAAAATGTTCAATTACCGGTTACCGACGAAGATGCTTTGAATTTTTATACAAATATACATACTTTCGTTCATAAATATCGATATTAGTTTTACCGTCTCAGTATAAACCGATGAAGATAGCCGTCCATAATCGCGGCCCAGGGCGAAAATATGTACGTAAATCTGAAGAAAAGTCGGGACGCATTCTCTCTAAATTGCAATAAACGAATTCGGTTGTCTGTATTAAAAAACCAGAACAAATTTAATTCTTAATCGTCCCGATTTCTCCTCATCTTACGATCCCCAAAATTACGGAGAAAAGATTTTAAAAGAGGATCCCTGCCTCATCCCTAGCCAATATTCCAGATCTCGAGTGCCCCTTTCTTCCCGCGTCACTCTTTGTTCTCTCCCTACGTTTCTTGAGCGCCCTGTTCTGCCTCTGGCCTCCTATCCTCTCGCCCTACCGTCGCGGTATTGTGAGCAGAGAACAAGAGCTAATTTCAATGGAATCCTTATTCAAAGGATGTTTCTTTGGCGCACACGTGTACCCACCCAGACACTTGGAGATTTATGAAAAAGGAGCCTTGAATTTCAGAGGGGCGAATGAAGATAATATAATATTTCTTCAGTATGAACGAATCTAGGTCGAAAGTTTGATGGGACCGAGGCCTATATAACGTCACCTTGCACGGATGCGTAATAGGGTAACGCAGTGGTCGGCAAACCGCGGCTCGCGGCCACTCGAGTGCGGCTCAGCGCAATTTACACTTTTTCTTCAAATAATAGTTAATAGTCCTTAAAATATAGCTCGATTGGAATGACAGCTGCCAAACTAATGTCAATAGTGAAATTACTGATCACTGATCATGTACCGATCAAATCGATTTTATCAGTTTTCTCATGCAAATATGAAATAGCGGGTTCATCAATCTATATTATTCGAAGAACTTGTGTAGTGGTCAACGCATCTACCTACATGTTGGCATGAAATGTTTATTTTTAAATGTGTATTTACATTATAGTCCTTAAATATAGCTTGATTAGAATGACCGCTGTCAAACTAAAATCATAAGTGATGGGAAAATACTGATCACTGATCAAATCGATTTTATCAGTTATTTCATGCAAATATGAAACTCTGTTTCCGAAAATTGATAAAAAAAAGGCAAAAAACAAGACTATTATAGTGTGTTTAAGACAAATATTCACCAAAAAATAAGACATTTATACTTTTTTCATGAACATCATCAAATGAATTATTTTTTTATTCGATCGATTTGTCAATTTCTAATGTTTTTGAAAAATTATGTAACCTTGTAAGAACGTCGTTAGAAAAGAAACGTCGTTTTTTTTAATTAAAATGTTGATTTTATATATTTATATTGATTTATATGTCAAGCATACCGATACGAATGATTTTTCGTGTGTCAATATATAACACTTCTTAGACGTTTTTTTGCTGACAACTGTCATTCTAATCAAGCTATATTTTAAGGACTTTAGTCTACAGTAGCTCAATCACCAAAAAACTATCGACGTGCTTAAAAACATTCTAAGCATTTGAGCGATCACAATGAACATGCTTAAGTTATCGCAATCATAAGTCAACGCGTGTGTAATCTCTAAGTCAACGCTCGTGTCGGTTTGTTTTTTGTTTCCTCGTAAATAAATACAGTTCATTGGCGAAAAATCCGCGTTTACTATAATAAATAATACAATATATTGCATTTGCAAAATAGTAAGGAGTATCAAATACAAAAATGTGAAAAATTAATTACAATTACTATGGCGATTGCTTTTCTTGACATTTGGCTTGCCAGCCGCCGCGCCGGCTATGTGCAGAAAATAGCATGATAAATAATAAATAAATAAATGAAAATAGCAGTTTTGGAATATTTTCCATATTTACGCCGGTGAAATTGAAATATGTGATTGCGCAGCAGGATTATACGTCGCGAAACGTACATATTTTTTCATTATCATATTAGACTTGATGAAATTATTTCAATTTCAACATATAAAATAAAATATTTAAAAAAATATATGGGACTAAAATTATGACCGAAGTGAAAACGGTTTTTATTATATTTTCGAAGCAAAGGTTAATAATAATAATAATTTATTCATTTATTTGACACTTTATATACATATACAATAAATATACATATAAGGGTGGGCATATTGCCTTAAGGCAATTTCTTCCTACCTACCCAAACCGTTCGGTTTGAGAAAATTATAAATACATGGACATATTGAATCTTACAATTTTATACAAAAATTAAAAGCAAAGATTAACAAAAATAAATATATATATATAAAAAATATTTAAAAAACACTATACTATGAAAAGAGGAGAGGGGGTGGGAAGGAAAGAAGAAGGATAAAGGAATAATTTAAATATTTAGATAGTGACATTTCAATCTTGACTTAAATGTAGATAAAGAAGGGGCGTCTCTAACATTAGTGGGTAGATTATTCCACAATCGAGCGGCTACTGCTGTGAAAGAGGAGGCAAAAAAATTAGAGCGATGACAGAGTATTAAAAGGGTTCTCTCGTTACTAGAACGAAGAGATAGTCCGTGTTGCGAAAGAGGTTGGATGAGCTATCTCAGATAAATAGGCGAAGTGGGATTATTTAAAATATTGTGAAGAAGTGATAGAATGTGAATGTTTCTTCTATACCTGATACTGAGCCAGTGTAGTTGCGTGCGATACTCGGTTATGTGGTCAAATTTGCGAAGATTAAAGATATAACGAATACAAATATTCTGCAATCGTTCTAACTTATCAAGCAATTCAGAGTTAGCATCTGGATAACATACATCCGCGTAGTCAAGGAGTGGAAGAAGTAAGCTCTGGACTAATGTTTGCTTAACATTAATTGGCAACAAATTCTGTAATCTTTTAAGTGAGTGCAAACTGCTATAAAGTTTACGACTACTTCGTTAACCTGATCGTGCCACCCTAAATGCTTATGAATGATAATACCTAAGTTTTTGACTGAAGTCATGAATGGAATTTCTGTACCATCTATTTTGAAAAGAGGAAGTGTGGAGTGAACGCGGTTGAAATGCGATCTCTTAGACGAATGTGTGGGAAATCAATGTATGACAGGGTTACGAATGATGAAATCAGGCGAGAGTGTAAAACTGAGACAAGTATAATTAATAAGATTAAGAAAGGGTCTCCTAGATGGTTTGGTCACGTAGAACGAATGGACGACGAAAGAATGGTAAAACAAGTATATATGGCGAAAATGAACGGTAACGTGAGACAAGTACGACCTAGGAAGACGTGACATGATCAGATAAATCAAAATCTTAAGTCTGGTCATAGCAAAAACAGACAGAACCGAAGGACATGTATGACAGGATGTATGAACGTGGGAGAAGCTAGAAATATATGCCAGGATAGACGTGTGTGGCGGTCCATTCTCTCTCCCTACCCCTACGGGGAAATGGCGTGATGGTAGTAGTAGTTACTTTTATCATGCTGTGAAATGAGCCTAGCTTGTAATAATAAATTTATAATAGATAAATGAAATAAAATAAATCTTGCTGGAGGGTGTGATTTTTTTAAATGCTGCGAATGCCCAGTTGCATTTTTTATTTGTTTATTTTTCCATACTTATATTATTTATATAGAAATATAATAACATAAATACACTTAGGAAAAATACATCTTAAAATTCAGCTATTTATTTATTTACTTAAGTTAGTTAATATTACATTGTATATTAACTAATATATTTACAATTATAACAAATACTTATTAAATATTTCTTACATAACTACATTATTACAATAAACATAACTTTTTAAATCCTTAAGTTTTCTTTCATTCTTCATACTTTCAGGCATCTCATCATACAGTTTTAACCCTTTATACATTAAGCTATTTTGTGATTTTGTTTTTTTCTTAAGTGGTAGTCTTATCCTATTTCTATTTCTTGTCCTATATTTATGTACATTTCTATTTAATATAATTTCACTTATAAAATACTTTGGCATGAGATTATTAAACACTTTATATATAAATACAAATACATTATACAATAGTCTTTTCTCTATTACCTAAATTGGAAAAAATGCCCACAAAGACTTCAGCGTCTGAGCGTGGGCCATTCCTTTTTCAATTATTAAAAAGTTATTAGCATATAAATATGGTATGACATGAAAAGAAAAGAAGAGAAAAGAAAAATAAAAAAAAGCCAAATTAACATATTCTGATATTACATATATGCGCATTACTCGATGTTACGTCTTCTCAGTACTTTTTTACGGCGTCGAAACGTGGACACTCACCCAAAACACTTCAAAAAAGATCGAAGCCTTTAAAATGTGGTGCTACAGGAGGATATTAAAAATCTCCTGGGTGGATAGAGTCCGAAACGATGATGTTTTCCGACGGATGGAAAATGATAAAGAGGTACTAAAGACCATAAAGAAAAGAAAACTTGAATACTTTGGACATGTGATGAGAGGCGAAAAAAATACAATTTTACAAGTCATTCTACAGGGAAGGATTGAAGGGAGACGCAGTGCAGGTAGAAGGCGCATCTCTTGGCTTAAGAACTAACGCGACTGGTTCCATTGCAGCACTCAGTCCTTGTTCAGGGCAGCTGCCAATAAAGTAAGAATCGCAATGATGATTTCCAACCTCCATCGGGGAGAGGAACCGTAAGAAGAAGAAGATATTACGAATATGTCTATCTGCTCCTTCCATGCTAATCCAAGACGTCAAACATACTTTAAACTGTACCACTGATTTAATGTTTTGTAGTTCCTTAGTTAGAAGATTGAAGGATCTTGGACCAGCATGTAAGAAGTGTCTCTGTGCGAACTTAGTTCTGCATCCTGGAACTGACAGTACACTATCGAATTCAAATAATAAATTATATAAAACTAATACGATTTAAATTTTTAGTAAACAATTCCCTATTTAAGTAAACTATCGTCTATCAACCACCGAGTACAATGTAATACAATCCGAGACCAGATTAAATTGACAATTGATCTCGCGTTCATTCGCGCGTATCTTTCAAACACAGCGCGGCCACGTCTTCATCTCTCACCCCTGCGCCGGGCCAGTGAGGGGAGGGTAAGCCATCTTCCTAATTCCCTCCCAAAACACGTCCAACCCCGCTGGATTTACATGCGAACACTCTTCTCCGTTCTCTGTATTAACGTCCCGGTGACGAGCTCTCCCACTCCGCTCGCACTTCCCGCACATCAAACTTGCTAGTCTTTAAACGTCTAATTCGCCGGGTCTGTTCTGGAGCAGGGCGGATCGATTGTGAAGGGTTGAAGGTTGAACGAATCGTAATTGACACATATTTGAATTACTATGATATAAATCATCAGTCCAAGTTCAGGATTTATTTGTTTACACCTTTTATCAAAAATACAATTTAACGTTCACTTTGCCCAGCTAACAAGGGTACATACCCCGTTCCAAGCTGGCAATTACATTCCAATATATGATAACAGTTAACAAATTAATAGAGAGCACAGACTAATACAGTATAAACTTACTCGTATACACATTTTGATACATGTACATACACACATATATTTACACACATATAAACACATGTACATACAGACACACGTACATACACCCATGCGTATAAACATACTTACATTCATGAAACATTCATGAGACAATTTATTTATTGTGTATGCAGACAATTGGTAGAATTCCATATTTAATTTGGTAATGTATCCAAAATAAAACAAGTTTATTGGATAATAATTCTACTTTATTTTTTATAAAAAACGTCATAAAAAACATATGAAAAGCGTCACAATATACCCTTTGTATATTTTATAAAAAATAAAGTAGAATTATAATTCAATAAACTTGTTATATTTTGGATACATTACCAAATTTCATAGACAATTTATTTATAATGCGAAACTTCACGGTTACCATCTGTATATATATATTTTTAAATTATTCTTTATTTTCATATTTTACTTTCGACATCCAGTAAGAATATCCAATCCGTGGCATGCATCAACCTTTCTGACTCCCTACGCCCAATGTCACGAAAGAGCGAGGTCAACACCTTCCGCAACTTGACAACACTCCCGTCTTTCCACGATTCTGGCAATTGGTTATGGACCTTTTTGCCTACGTAATAGTGTTGTCTCGATGCCAGAGCAGTGTTGACCCCTTCACCTAGTATCAGATCCCTATTAGAGTATCTTGTATTATGGTTGTGGTTGACGCTTGGGTAAATATCTCTATTGATGTGTGTAACCACTACCGTTCTCAAAATATACTGTTAAATAATATTCAGTACTCTGAATTCTTTGAAGAGCAATTAGTTGTAGACTGTTTTACTTACTGACCTGCGAGCACTATCGCCGTCACAAGTCTCATTGGGAAATATTACATACTACGAATAACGATAAAAATATATGTAATGGATTTAGAGAGATTAATTGTATTTTCAAAATAAATATGGATATTGCGGAGAAATGTTTTCATACACAAATGTAAAAAATAAATTTAATAAAAATATTTTCGTAGAAAAACGCTAGGTGTTTGGTATTGATTTTTGTGACGTCAAGGTTCGTGATGTTGTTCGACACAAATTTCAAGGGCAGGAACAAATAAACTTCGTATGATAGCCTAAAGAAGTGGGATTTTAGTTGGGATCTGAACTGACTGGAACTGTCGATGATTCGTAAGTTTGAAGGCAATTAGTTCCAGACAGAGGGGCCGGCAGCGGCAAAAGCACGATCTCCAAATCTAGCGTTTGGGGAGCGCAGGATTTCGACAAGTTTTCTTCTTCCTGAATCAAATGCTGACCTAACAGTAGATTTTCTTTGACATGTATATGGATGGACGCAGAAAACGAGGAAGACCGAGAAAGACATGGCACGATCAAGTCCATCAAATACTTGAAGATGGACATGTCAAAAGTAGGAATAATCGGCGTGCGTGCATGAGAAGATGTATGAATGTAGAGGAAGGGAGGTCTGTATGCCAAGATAGAGTGTTATGGCGTTCTATCCTCTCTGCCTACCCCTACGGTGAAACGTCGTGATGGTTTGTTGTTGTTGTTGTTGTATTTTCTCTAATACAAAGGTCCGATAGGTATTTTGGAGCCATTTCATGAAGGGATTTGAATACTGTCCAGCAAAGCTTGTATTTTATTCTCTCTGGGCTTTTTAACCAGTGCAAATCTCGAAGATGTTGTGAGATGTGAGAATATTTTTTTACTCCCGTAATAAGCCTCGCCGCTGCATTGAAAACAGATTGAAGTTTATTAGTTTAATATTTTGGGAGATTTTTTTTAAATTTTTTTTATTAACATACACGGCATAATTGCCTTTTACAAATTTATAATATAAACATATAAGGTTTGATATTTTTTAAACTACATATTTGCACTCAAAACTAAGGAACAATAATCAAGCCTAAAAATTATATAACATAATATTTAAAAAAAAAAAAGTTTAAATAAAACAAAAGTTTGAAATAAAAAGTATACGAGAACTTTAAAAATTAATATAAAAAGTAAATCAAATTTTAAACATAATAAGGTTTATAATAAAAATATATATAAAAAAAAAAAAACAGAAAATCATATATGAAGTAACTACATTAAATATGATTACTGCTCATCTTTGAAAAAGTTTATAAGGTTAGTTCTATAAGAACAATACCCCACATTAAATATATCTTGCGTATATTCCATTACAGCCATCTAGACGCGAAACGACATAAGCATTTACAAGAGCTTTAGTTGCATCTATAGGAATATTTCTCCGCACGGATTTGATCTGTCGGAGATGGAAGAAACCAGCACTAAAAGATAAAATAAGAAATTAAGAAATTAGGAACAGAACCAGAATAACTGACATTATGGATCGCGTAGCAGGACTGAAGGGGCAATGGGCAGGACATGTTGCGAGACAAGACCCCACAAGATGGACCCCTAAAATTTTAAGATGGGGACCTTGGGAGAATAAGCGAGGCATCGGAAGATCTAAAAAAAGATGGTCCGACGACATCGCTGCTGTGGGGGGTAAAAATTGGCTGTAAGTAGCAACCGACCGAGAAAAATTGAAAAATATGGAAGAGGCCCATATCCAGCAGTGGAGAACAGAAGGCTGAAGAAGAAGAAGTTCGAAAACCGTTGGATGCTTTTTTGAAGGAAGAAGAACTTGTACAAAACGCAGGACACGAGATATAGGCGTATCAGCAAAGGCTGCCTGCCTTTAACGAATTGCAATCATTTTTTAAGCTCTGCAGCTTCGTCTCTGTTGAAAATATCTAAATAATATTGATAGTAAAGTAGACAACACCTAGTTAGGTTTTAGCACGCCGTAAGCGTACTTCTACATGCACGCATACACGCATAAATATATCTAAAAACACAGTTGTATTTTTGATGAACACACACAAATATTATATGCACAAGTATTACATCTATGATATAATATTATACAGTTAGCCATCTTAGCACTGTGAGTGCTAGGTCGTGTAAGCGGCGACGTGCTCTAAACTTTAACAGTGTGGGGGGGAGACGCTGTTATATTGAACATTTTTATAGCTACGATATTATTATGGTTCTCCTTGTAAAGTATTTTCGCCATACCAAACTCCATTTAAGTTGACAATACACTATTTATTAAATAAACACTGGTGTAACTCCTTAGCGCCTTTTTTATGATAATGGTACCAACGTGTTATGAGTTTAATATTTAGGCATTTTGAATTCTCTGTGTAAAGCATTCCCATATAGTCCCTAAATGTAAACCTGAAAGAAAAAAACAATTTGAGATGTTTTTTTACCCAGTAAAAGCATCTCTATTTATTTATTCATAAACAGAATTAGGTTCTTTTCTATTCATTTTCGTTTATATTATTATTATTTTTTTATTTTTTTTTTCACATTTTAAACTTTAATTCATAATGAAAATAATGTAATCTTTTTTTATTTATTTTTTTTTTGGTGAGAACACAAAAATCAAAATGTGATTTTTCTCAAGCCTGGGTGCGCTGTGATGTAATTCACCACTGTAATTAGGCCTCCTGGCGTGTTGTGGTGCAAAAAAAAATGTAAAAAAAAAAAATCCCTTCTCAAAAATGTTTTCCCGCTCTGTTGCAATAAATTGAAATATGATTAAATTTCAGGGAGAAAATCCAGCCAGTCTGCAAGCATTTGGTCATACTCAAATATTGTTGAATTATCATTTTACATAAAAAAATATTCACTTCAAGTCCAAAAGAAAAAAAAAATTAAACTTAAATCTTTATTTAGTTAAACTGCCTCTATTGGGCTTAAAAATCCACCACTGGCCTACAAAAAAATTTACGCATTCATTCAAAATATTCTGCAGCCAGATTAGCACATTTATTTAGAAACGGAACGACCCTGAAAACAGCTGTTATAATTACAAATACACAGTACATCGATCCTAGACTTCATTATATTAGATAAAACCGCACCCCAGCTTTATCCGACCGGCTGTTCCGTGGGGGATGAGGGTAGCCGGGTGGCCTGGTATACTTGTGTGCTGTATGGTATATGGTAGGCTGTGAGTCTGCTCTGAGAGGGGGCACTCTACTCGGCCACGTGGACAAACATATTCACTTCGTTTGTCCAATTTATTCGTCGGTAAGCTTTAGTGTCAATTAATTATAATACTTGGTCATCTCAATAGAAACGAAGATTTATAGGGAAGGGAATGTGGATCGAACAAAACAAGTTCGATGTTTTAACCCTCGTTTTGGCAGACTGAAAGGTTTTTTTGTTTATGTCAAAGCTTGTCACGAATTGTGATCATGTAATGTAAATTTTTACCAGACACGGAGCTATGAGAAGTTACCTATATAGGTTTAAATGAAGGAATGATGACTATTGTCCATGCGATGATATTTCTTCACAGAATATCGGACATCTGTTATTTCAGTGCCCATTTTTCAGTTTACAACGCCATAATCTTGAAGCAGAATGCAGGAAAGATGGAATATCCTTAACAGATATCCACACTGAGTTAAAAGTAGTTATCACGCGCCATTGTTCTTGGACTTGGCAACAATGGTGATTGGACTCATAAAGGTAAGAAACAAAATCAGTGATCGAACATCCCATTTCCAAGACTAGCAAAAACGATTTTTTCCGAGTAACTTAGCCTTGTACATGACACGTACGTAAGGCTACTAAATACAGGGGTCTAAATATATATTTAAAAAAATATTAAAAATATCATTTAATGTATTTATTATAGATAGTTGTACAAATAATAATCGGCGTCGTGGTGTAATATTCAGCGCGTTTGCCTACCATGCAGTAAATCTCGGGTTCGATTCCCGACATGGTTGATACATTATTTACTCAAAAGGGTGTTTTCACACTAGAATGTTTCATAGTCCCTGGACTGGTACCTGAAGCGTAAGACTGATCATTTTACCTTCATGTAAAAAAAATAATCAAAATACGCGGCGATTGGTGTACTAATGCAGTGTCCTATGCACCATTAGGTGCGGAAAGGTAATGGTGATGATGATGACAAACAAAACTTTAACACCTAGTTATACCTTAACGCCTTAACTAATAAACAATATATTTACAAAAATAATTTCAAAAACAAAACATTGTTATAAAATCCAGACGCTTTCAGATGACACTCTATTTACCCATATGGATGTTTTTTTTTTAACAAAAATCATCGCCATTCCACGAAACGATGCAATAGACCCAGCATCTCTCATCTATTTTGGCAACTCATTAAAATTCTTTAGTCCTTTACGGTACAAATTTTTCAGAGTTATTATTATTTTAGTTGGGTAATTTATATAGCGCCACTTTTGTGAAAATCACCTCAAGGGCGCATCAGGATTATTGTTTTTGAAAGTTTTATGCAGTAAAGAATGAAAAATCAGGTAAAGCGGTTTTGACTGAATGCAGATTTACTAGTTCATGAGAAAAAATTAGATCATAATGTGTATCCTTTAGTTCATGCTTTCACCAGCTAAGACAAATTAAATGCGTGCGTAAAAAAATGCCGGTTGATGCCGCCTGTCAATTAATAAATGCGTTTGTAGTGTCTAGATTATTGTAATGGTATCTACGCGGGTCTACTAATGAATAAAATGACTCGCCTACAGTCTGTATTGAATGCCGCAGCGAGACTTATTTTTGGAATCTCTAAGTTCAGTCATATCACTCAACTACTTCGGGAATTACACTGGCTACGTTTTCCACAGAGGGTGGAATACAAACTCTGTTGGCTTATGTATAAGTCACTGCTTAACTCTGCTCCGGAATATCTAAGGGAACTATCCATATCAGATGAACTAGCTGACAGACGTATTGCGCTCAGACCAGCTACATCTACGTCGAGCGGAAAAGTTATTGTACCTCTCCGCAAACAGCCGTTTTTCTTTTGCCCATTTTATTTATTTACATGTAGTTTATTACACATTATTTGAGAGATATGTCCCAACTTCATGGGAATAAAAGTCCGGTGTTGAGATGGGACGAGCAATTAGTTGACATAGACACATAAGTATATCTACCACAAATATAGGATCAGAAACATTTTTAAAAAATCAATCCATTGAGTAATAGTATTGATTTAAGGTAATTTATATACTAATACAATTATTTCTATTTTTGTACGTCTTTCGCTTTTTTTTTTCTCTATTAAAATACAAAAATTAAATTTAGATTTTATTGGTTGGTAGGAATAAATTGCCATTTGGCAATAAGCCCGCCAATGTACATATATTTTTAACAAAAAGTTAAACAAATGATAATTTTATTTCTTTGACTCAATCTTTATTCTTATCTTTCACTTAATCTTTATTATTACTTAAATTGATTAAATATAAAAAAAATATTTGATTATTGAAAAATATTTACGAGTACATGAAAATAACATTTTTATATGTATAAACTCATATGTATTTATTTGATATGTAATATATTTTCTTTACTAACTTTGTATACTTTGTGGAAATCTGTTATTAGTTCTGAGTGTATACACTATATCTGTTTGTTTACTATAAATATGCATGTAGAACTGTTGATTTCCCAAATAAAATAAAATAAAATTAAGCTACACACTTATTTTATATAATTTATGAAAGATGGTGGAGTTCTATAATTGAGGGTATGTATAAAGAATGTTAGGAATGCGTACTTAAAAATTGAAATTTTATATATCCTTGTTGAACTTCCAAATAAATAAATAATAAGTTAAATAAATTTACATCTAAACAAATAAATAAATGAGAGTTCATAACCCTTGTAAATGGCCAGGCTTCCACATTCCCTTCTCAAGAAGTTCTGTATTCTTCAGAAATACGAATCAATCAGGTAATTAAATAGATTCATTGCGTACGAAGTTCACAGTGGAACGATGCGCCCTTTAGCCACTCCCCGAGTAGCTCCAAACTGAGGGAGCTTGCATCGGATCGATGGCCGTTGTTTCGAGTTGGCAGTAGGCACACCCTTTCTCCAGACGCATACGTATATACTACGAGTATATTACACTCCCTATACCGATAGGGATTATCGATACATATCACCGCGCAAAGAAAAGTTTTACAGTTCATACGCATTAGAATGAAAGCCACAGGTTGCAGCGTTTTTCCTAGATGTGTGAAAATTCCCATTAAAGACCTATAGTCCTTAAAATACATCTTAATTAGAATGACAGTTGTCAGCAAAGGTGACGACATAACTTTGTAGTAACGTCTAAGGAGTGATTTATATTGGCATACAAAGAATCATTCATATCTAGCATGTTAATTTATTTTTTAATACTATGCCTCGTAGTGTAATGGTCAGCGCGTTTGCCTACCATGCAAGAGTATTTGAAATATTTATTTAAAAGGATGTTTTCACGCTAGAATATTTCATAGTCCCTGGGATGGTACCTGAAGCGTAAGACTGGTCATCTTACCTTCAAGTAACAAAAAAAATGATCAAGATACGCTGCGATTGGTTTACCAATGCAGTGCCTTATGGACCATTAGGTGCGGAAAGGGAATGATGATGACATATAAATCAACATAATTATACAAAATCAGCTTTAAAAATTAAAAACTAAAATCAACATAATTATTAACGACGTTTTTACAAGGTTACATAATTTTGCAAAAATGTTAAGAGATGAGACAAATTGATCAATGTAAATGTAATTCATTTGATGTTTATGAAAAAAGTATAAATGTCTTATTTTTTGGTGAATAATTGTTTTAAACACACTATTATAAGCTTGTTTTGGCGTTTTTATATCAATTTTCGATAACAGAGTTTCATGTTTGCATGAAAAAACTGATAAAATCGATTTGATCGGTACATGATCAGTGATCAGTACTTTACCATCACTAGTTAGATTAGTTTGACAGCTGTCATTTTGATCGAGCTATATTTTAAGGACTATGGTCAGTGGTCATTAAACTCATTAGTAAAAATATCGAAATATCAGCATTATCTAGTTATGCAGAAAGCAGCTATGTTCTGCTAAAAAGAAGCCAGGCCGCTGTCATATAAAAAAAATGTAATAATCAGCTTCTGAAAATATTAGGTGTACCCATAAGTAATCAATTACTTTTAGGGTTTGATAATGACGCTTTAAAAACACCTGTGGAAACGAATCCTAAACTGAGTATCCAGGAAATAGCAAATACTCTTCAGGCTACTTGGTAAACAGTTCAGACATCTTTACGAAATCGGGAAGGTTTGCAGACAGGGTATTTGGGTCCCACATCTATTGTCGGAGATGAATAAAGATCAACGGCGTATAATTTGCTCATCTCTTTTGTGCAGAGAAAGAAGTTATCAATTTTTACAAGGGTTGTTACTAGTGACGAGAAATGGGTCGATCTCGATCTCGGGTCGATCTCGAAAAAAAACGCATGTATGCATTATTTATCATTTGTCAAGAAAAAAACACATTGCGCACAAAAACATAAAAATCCAACTGTTGTGCAGATTTAATTATTAACTCTTTTCACAAAAGTGCGATTATCTCATTTTCACTCATCTATGGCTGGCTGCTTCCTGCATAACTACAATAAATTACTAAGATTTCTTTTCGTTTGGGAGAAATTAATCCGATTGAATTATTTCAAATAATAGGCAACGCCTTAAAACTATTTTGTATTTTTCAAATTTCTTATTGGACCAGTTTTTTGTCTAAAAACATTTTGACTAACTCAAAATATTGTTAAAAATCTCATTATTTTCCCAGATACACAAGGCGTGTCGGTATGTTTACTTTGTATTGAGTAAATGAAACCATTTCAAATTCCACTGTCAAAAAAACATCCCTTTCTCTTGAGAAACCAGTCTATTTATAATATTTACAGGTAATTATTTATTTTTTATTTACTTCACGGACGTTGCCTAGCGAAGCACTTTAGTCAATCCACATTCTAGAAACAGGACGTGTGGCGCTAATTGGTCAGCCAACAGGGGTGCGAATCCGGAAGTGTCTGTCCATTTCCGGCCGAGGCGGAACTCTATTTCCGTGTGAAACACACTTTGTACAATTTTCCGGAAGTGAAAATCTACCCAGGGCCCAGAACTATCTAATAAAAGAGTCTTAAATATTTTGATCGAAAGAAGTTTTATTTATTTTAATTTCATTGCAACAGAGAAGGAAAACATTTTCACGAGGAGAATATGGAAGTGTACTGCCCTGCAAAGCCTACAAGTCGTAACTAAAAAAAACCGTTTTGCGTAGTATTTTTTGTAATAGCTATTCCATAGCCTTAAATATTTACTAAACCAACATTTCTGCTTCTCAAATATGAGATATTCTCTTGGAAAAAATAAAAAATTCAGACAGGCAAAGCATAAAACAGTAAAGTTACAGTGATCGCGACTCCAGCGAGTGCGGTTTCGTTATAACGCGATATTTTTCGCAATGTAGGGACGTTCTTATCCTTATTTATTTATTTATTTTACACTTTATATACATATACTTTTTTCCATCTTGAGTAGTTTATGCTATGTATATGTGCCGCATGCAATGTATATGTTTGTGTATGTGCGTTCATGTGTGTGTGCGTGGATGGCTCGGAATGTGCATTCGGTTCTGTTTTTTTTTTTAAATTAATTAATAACGATAACCTCCATGAAAATGCAATTGTTAACAATTATTATTTTCTCACTTGAATTTCTTATTTATTTTTTTGTCAAATTAAATTTTTACATCTTATGCATAATTTATGAAAACTTAATTGATCTTTTTATGTTCAAAATGAATGTTTTCTGAATAAAATAAAATAAAAACAAATAAAAAATTGACATATAAGGGCGGGCATATTTCCTTAAGGCAATTTCTTCCTACCTACCCAAACCGTTCAGTTTGAGAAAATTACAAAAACATGGACATATTGAATCATAGAATTTTATACAAAATTAAAATCAAAGATTAACAAAATAAAAAAATAAAAAAATAACACCATACTATAAAGAGTGAAGAGGGGTGGGAAGGAAAGAAGGAGGATATAGGAACAACTTAAATATTTGGTCAGCGACTGCGATTGGTGTACGAACGCCGTGCCCTATGCACCATTAGGTGCGGAAAGGGGGATGATGGTGAGCAAAAGAAGCATTTTACGCCAACCGTTCCAGGAATCGAACTCAGAAACTTAAGCGTAGTAGGCGAAAACCTACTACACTAGGAGCCGGACTTCTCTCCACTGGATTTTTTTTACATGTTCTTTTTTCTACCACTACTACTACCATCACGCCATTTCCCCGTAGGGGAAGGCAGAGAGAATAGACCGCCACACACGTCTATCCTGACATACATTCCTAGCTTCTTCCACATTCATACATCTTGTCAGACATCCCCTTCGGTTCTGCCAGCTTTTGACATGACCAGATTTAAGAATTTGGTTTATCTGATCATGCTACTTCTTCCTTGGTCGTCCTCGTCTCATATAACTGTTCATTTTCGCCAAATATACTTGTTTTACCACTATTTCGTCATTCATTCGATCTACATGACCAAGCCATCTCAGAGGCCCTTTCCTAAGCTTATCAATTATACCTGACTCAGATTTCCACTCTCGCCTGATTTCATCATTCTTAACCCTGTCATACATTAATTTCCCACACATTCGTCTATGAGATCGCATTTCGACCGCGTTCACTCGGCTTTCATCCTTCCTCTGCCAGTTACATGTTTTCCTTCATAAAATTAAAATAACTGTAAAAGCGCTAGTCTAAAGTAGTAAGGCGTTCTATCCTCGGCTATTCCCTTGGGAAAAAGCCTCGGGGCAAAAGCGGCGTGTGGCGTGGTGTGGAGAAGGCCAGGATAGAGAATTGGTTATAACAGCCGATTACGTCATTTCCTACTTAGCAAATAGGTGGGGGAACGGATAAATCTACAGCTTCCGGAATAAAGTGTCATGGCGACCATGCTAGATAAGAGAACTCTGTACAATCTGACGAAAACGAGTTGAAAAAAATTCAGGGCGCCAGCTTAAAAATCTGATTCACAATATCCGACAAAGTCCCTACATGTAATTTGCAAAACTCACAAGGAAAGGGGCAGTGAAAATAAAATAGTTAAATTCAATTCGTCGATGAGTTCCTACAGCAAAGGCATGCATTCAAGAAGCAAGCGGTGTTATCACTCCTGACTTGAGATGACACACTTGCCATATCTGCCCAGGGCCTCGATTATGATGGAAAGATAAAGACGTCATTCACCTTGACGGTATAGTTGAAGATAAATTCCCTCTAGCGATTATAAAGATATACTACCGACCCCACACCTTCAAGTTTTGGGTACATCGATATGAAACAAGATGAAGCGTACGTCTCGGTACACATTTCTACGCTCTAAAATAACATACCTTCAGTATGACGTCATAGTTGAAGATAAAAGTCTCCCGACCGACTATAAAGGTATACCTACCGATACACCATGCAGTTTTGATGTAAGTACATCGGTTTATACCGACGGGTCTAGATCCCCCGATACGTTTATCTACGCAATTCAAGTGTCAAAAATTTTGCTCCACCGAGCAATTTTTCCTTTAATTATGATTTATTAAAATTTTTAATCGTTTTGAGGTTGGCACTTTTTTTGTTAAAAGCGAAATAAGTCAATTTTGAAGTAGAATTAAATTCCGATATAACTGTCACTTTAATAAAACAAACGCCTAGGTGTGAAAATAATGTCGTCAGATTCTGTCCTATTAACAATAAGAGTATCTAGGGGTTAGAAAGTTACCACTCTAAAAAAAAAAATAGTTATTATATTTTTTCCATCTGTTTTACTATATTTCTGAGTGTATGTATCGAGACGTTAAAGAAGCCGGCTTTGTAGACGATTGGTAGATACATACAGACGATCGTTAAACGTACCGTCTAGGTGATTTCTAAAAGTTATACAAAATTATGTTCAAGCGAGCATTTGTTGCTTGAATTGGAATTTATTGGAGTTTATAATAGCTTTAAAGTGAGAACTTTTTATTACAGAAGCCTATTTAAACTATAAATGACAACTATTTTAAATTTTAATGACGTAAGGAACGCGGACTAATTGTTTGCGGTTATTCCATTGGCTTGTTTCGTTCATATTATGTCGATATGACAAGTAGGTAGAACATACCGAGGTAAGATACAGATAGTACAGAAGTTAAGTATACCGTCTCGATATATACAGACGAAGATAGCGTTCATAATCGAGGCACAGCGCCCCGATTTTACAATGGGTTAACATTTATCTTCAATTTTATCTACAAAGTAAAATTAAGTTTTCTGTATAAAAAGCAGAATATGCATACAATTTTTCCCTCTAAACATGTTCAATTATAGGTTACCGACGAAGATACTTTAAATATTCATGCAAATATTCTCATTTTCGTACACAAATATCGGTTTTTCTATACACAGTCGAAGATAACTCAGTTAACTTCCCATTGTGTAATCGGGGCACAGGTACCAGTCCGGGGACTATGAAATATTCTAGTGCGAAAACACACTTTAAAATAAATATTTCACATCAACCATGCCGAGAATCGAACCCGAGACCTATTGCATGGCAGACAGACGCCCTGACCATTACACCACGAGCCTACAACTGAATAATATAACTGAATTATTTCACCTACATAATAGGCAATGCCTGAAAACATTTATCAAATTTCCGTTTTTTTCACAAGTAGGTTTAATCAACAACATTGAGTTTCTCCAAATGTTTGAAGACAAATCTCTCCAGGGGGTGAAATCCAGTCTTTTGTTTACAAACATTTGGACAAACTTAAAATATTTAAAAAATAAATAAAACTTACTCTTTTGCAGACAGGTTAGATTGCGGCCATTTTATAAACCAATTTAAAATGTCTGTATGTTGTTAACGCGGTGTCGTTTTTCTTCATACAAACGTATTCCCGTATTTTCTTCCTGGATTATGGCACTGGAGCAACACACTACGGATATTTACCATTTGCGTGTCCCTACCGTTATTTTTTTGATTAATTGTTTATTGTGGAACCGCCGAGGACCGCCAAAAACCCATAAAAACGTCCAGTCTTATCTGCTGTCGTCAGACGTACGTACAGTATACAAATATTCAAACATTTATTTTGTTCATCATTTAAAAAGTGCTTTATTAAATTTAATTCAATCAGATAAATAAAAAAAACTTTGTTTTTAACCACAATATTTTTTTTCCAACGACCGGTTTCAAAGCTAAACAAGCTTCTTTCTCAAGGTTTACTTAACTAATGAATTATTACATCTTTTATTTTATCAGTATGCTGCAAATGAAACTAATAATCAAGTCTTTTTGTCTTAAAGGTCTTGTCGTAAAACGGTGATTTTACACTATAATATTTGAGATTTGATTTTTTTTTTTTATTTAGAAACATCGCTGGTCTGTCTTTAAACCGTTTCTTTTTTATGTTATAATATTATTGTCGACTGTTTGTTTCAGTAAAATAAATAATATTACATAGTCCTGAATCGTAAGACAGATCATCTTACCTTCACGTAACAAAAAATGATCAAGATAAACTACGATTGGTGTACCAGTACGGTGCCCTATGCACCATTAGGTGCAAAAAAAGGAATGAAAAATAATAAAAATAACTTTTTTTAAATATCGCACAAAGTAATACAGAAAATTTCATTCTGACGCACTTTCTTAAAAAAACAACTAAATCGGTTCAACAAAATCGGCAACAAAACATCGATTTTAGTTAGGCATAATCAGTCCGATGTGCAGTTGTCTTTTTCGCACAGTATCAGGGAGCCATCTGCGAGAGAGTGGCGGAAAAGCAATGTTGATTTCTTAACAAATCTCGCAAGATACAATCGTTTAATTAATTTTTTCATTAATTTGACCCCCGGGTCAGCAATAATCTCTCTGAGTCAAAATATTTAGACATTGATAAAACTTTATTCAAGTCACAAACCTATTTGGAGCAATCATTTTAAAACGGATGTTTCAAAATTTAAACTGTCTTCTTTTTGGTTGAGTCAATGAGGAAGTTCAGTTCAACGGGAAATAGGATACAAAAAATTATTTTTCTTACACGCGGTAAAAATTAGAGCATTCAATTTTACAGCGAAGATTCTCGAAACGTATGAAAAAATGATTTATATAAAAATAAACTATTTTAAATGACGTCACGGGTTCTTTTAAATCGACCAATGATTGATAATTATGATAGATTATTGATTTCCGGGAAGACAACCCACAAATCAGGACAACTCATCGAAGAGAGCTAGTGACGTCACGCGCGGAGTAATGAAAAATTTACAAAACTTTTAGTCGTAGCCATGATACGATACGTAAAAAGAAAGCCATTTTTTTAGCCTGGTTTGATAGTTTATTGATAACTTTTATTATTATTTTTTTAAACACCGAACTTCATCATAGGCTCGTCACAGGAAAACCGTTACATTTAGCAAACACGTGGAGTATTGACAATATTTAATCGTAAAAATGCATCGAAATCGCAAAATCAGATAACATATTTAAATTCCTTCATTTGAGATGTGAAAATTCGCATCGAACCGCAGATAACGAATTGATGCAAGTCATTAAACTCCAAAAATAACATGTTCGTAAATCAGCGTTATCAAACGCGGCAGAAAAAAATGGCGTGTGGAACCGCGGATTTCACAGCGTCCTTGAAAGGAGATGAAATTCGCGACACAAATAGACCGCGCGAGTTAAACTGAAAAATTCGTTTTAATTTTATCGACGCGGGTGTTAAACAGCGTAAATTGACGAAATAATTCAACATCACAGCCGGCGTACTAAGAAAATGTTTAAAAATTATGAGGGAAAGATGCGCGCGCGTCGCGCACACCCTCCCCAAAAAGCGACCGCCGCAAAACTGAATCGAATTTCGTATTCCATTGCAAATGAACCGAAAGCTCAGTGTTCGAAAATTGAACGTCGCCATGTCGCTATAATATCTTAATAATACACGATTCTCAAACTGTGAGGCATGAATTTCTAATTCTAACAATTCATAAACTGGATCAAAAATATGAATGTCAAAGTTTTCTTCTCCAGATAAACTTTTAATTGGCTCTCGTATTTTTCCCTAGTTTAATTATCAACTTTTATTTAATATTTTTTTTATCTTCGTGTATTTTTTTTCTATTTCTTATTTTACACATACTCGTGTTTTGTTTAATGTATTATATATGCATCTACACCTTAGATTTTTATAATGTGTTCTAGATTAAATATACCCACGCACAGGCCGTGCCTATGTGGGTTTTTTGTTATCGTGAAAAAAGTTATATATCGTGTAATAAAAAATGTACCAAATGTACACAAAAAAAATAAAATAATAATAAATTAATTTATCTGCCCAGCTGAGATATCGACTAACATCTACAGATGTATATTTGTTAAGTTAAATAAATTCTTTATGCTCAATTTTTGTATAAATAAATTTTACAATCAACATATCAGTCTCGAAGATGTCGTGATAGCGCTGGTCACTGTTTTTTATAGATTTATGAATCTGAGTTTTACTCGCTTTTGTTTCTATAATGAGCCAAATACCGAACAAATATAAGTATTTCTGTCTTTTAAATAAATAATCCTTTATTGAGACATTTTGAGAATTGATTTGATATATTATGTATTTGTCTTAAGATATATTGGAAGAAGAACACAATATTATCGAAAAGTAATACAATTTCTGACTTTTTCTCAAGTTTCCGACGTGGATTGAAAGTAAATTCTCTTTGGGAATTGTATGTGGTTTGTTAAATAAAGTTCCTTTTCAATTAAAAGTTATTTTGAAATATTTAGCCTTGCTTCAATATTCGCATTGTTATTTTGAATTTAGCCTTTCAATGTATTGACTGTATTTTGAATATTATAACTGAATATTAGTAGACGTATACCTTAGAGGGATTTTAACAATATATGATCTGAATGGAAAAGATTTTTTAAGAAGGGATTATAAAATTTCAGCATCGGGTGTGGCACTAAGTAATATAAAATCGATGGCGAAAATTTGAAATGCTTTTAGGACGAGGCGTAAATTGTTCAAGAAAGGGTAAATCGATGTCGTCAAAAATAATATATGTTGTTGTTGCGTAAATATAAATTTTGTGTGTCCGAGTGGATTAAAAATACAGTTTTGAGAGTTAAAAAAAACCAGAACCCTGGACAAGCGTTGTTGACTCGATGGCTACTTTGAGGTCTAATTCTGAAAAAGAAAATCGATTAGATATAAGTCCACCTCGTTGTGTAGTGGTTCGCACGATAGCCTACGATTCGTGAGTTCCTGTGTCCTATTTCTAGCGGGATAGACATGAAATATTAGTTTAAAGGATGGTTTAAGACTGCAATATTTCAACGTTCCTTGACTGGCACTTGAAGTATGATGTAAAAGCATTTTAAGACGTTAAAGGTATCAAGTACCTGCTGTCAATAAAAAAAATTAATTTTACAGGTGTGAATTACAGCTCAGAATACTCGGGCTTGAAAAAAATTACATTGAATTTTTGTATTCTCATCGAGAACCGAACCTGGAACCTTGCGCGCGTGAGACAAGCGTCTTAACCACTACACCACGGAGGCCGCCACCATACACTTGACTGTAATTTTTCAATTATAGTGATTGATTTGTGAATTTATGTATGAACTGCAATTGCGTACTTATTTTTTTACGAATTATTATTTATGTTAAATTATTTTAATAGTGCATTATGAGTTTTACTATTTTTCGAAACACCAAAACCTTACATAATGCATGGATCTCGACATTTGTGCACTAACAGTGGATTATTTGACCACACAGAGATCGCATTTTGACAGCATTCAGCCTACTTTCATACCATTTTTTTCAAATCCATACTTCGCTCCCATACATAAGGGTTGGAAACAGGGCTCATTATGATTCATTTTTTACATTTGATTTTGTAAATCATTTTTCTTCTCCTGTTCACACCCAATAGTGGAAAATACACTAGAATGCAATGTGTCTAAACCATCGCAGCATCCCTTTCTTAATTTTGTTGAACAAGCCCTTGCTTTTGAACGATGTCACCTAAACGAACCACTTATTTCTGCTACTACAACTACTAATACCATCACTCTATTTCCCAGTAAGGGTAAGCAGAGAGGATGGACCGCGAAACACACGTTTATTCTGAGATACATTCACACATCTTGTCATACATGCCCTTCGGTTGTGTTCGCTTTTGATGTAACCAGACTTGAGATTCTAATTTATCTGATCATGCTACGTCTTTGTCGGTCGTTTGCGTCTTACGTTAAAATTAATTTTAGCCATATTTAATGATTTATTTAGGATAATTTATAAAGGATATTCTTGTGAAAACCCCCTCAGGGGCGCTGTACAATGATCATACCAACACGCCTTGCAGCTACTGAGTGCATAGGTAGTTGAAGTTTTAGTTCCCCATTTGCATTAAGGTTAAATTTTAATAATAAAATCTAGATTACATGTCCTGCAGCTACAAAGCACTTGGTCGGTTAAAAAACTTAACTGTATCCACCCAGCCACCGAACAGGCTAGGTGTGAAATATAGTTCCTCTGTCCAACTTCACTTTTAAATTCTAAAGTAATTGTTTAATTGTTAAAAACATTGAGTTTTTTTATAGAAAAAAGAAATATCAGCGTTCTTATAATTTACCCAAATATTTCGATTTAGGTGGCCATTTTTAACGAGTTGTAAATAACTCACTATTAGAAAGCGGAAATCAAGTTGGGGTAGAGTGGGGTTTGAACTTTGCACCTCTGATCCGTTAGTCACGGGACCACAACCCGATTAATGTAAGGATATGCCATAAACAAAGAGTGAAAAGAAAGATAATATGAATTATATATCTCTGTTATATCGTTCTTTTGCCACCCATTCGTGCATTCTTTCCATTTTAGATAAATTAAAATGCTAATTTGAAAACAGGATTGAGAATCGTTGTTTGAAACAGACGATACTAAAATAAATCCCTTAGGATTGGCCGATGGGATAAACTAAACAATCCGCCGAGGCGTGCTTTTCTACGCGCGAAAAAATAAATATGGTCGGTATTTTTTTTGAATTCGCATTTCGAACCATGAACATGGAACACATGTTAGCCAGACCCTTCAACCGAATACAAA
Source organism: Micrasema longulum (assembly GCF_059751315.1). Taxonomy (NCBI): domain Eukaryota; kingdom Metazoa; phylum Arthropoda; class Insecta; order Trichoptera; family Brachycentridae; genus Micrasema; species Micrasema longulum. The sequence continues at coordinate 56,020 of NW_028278711.1, read as the reverse complement.
AATACTTCCGTCAACCGAATCCCAACCATATTATACTAATTCTTAAAATATGTGACGATAATTATATATTTAAGAGGATATAATAATAATAATAATCATAGAATTATAATACACAGAATAAGCGTAAAAAGTCTGTTCATTATACAAGAATTTTCAAATAAACAATCCTGCCGCGTGATACTAAACGGCACGGTAAAATTATAGTGGATTGTCATTTATTAGATTCGTTAGTACCTATTTAAATTTGATAGCATTTATATTTTTGATTTTTTTATTATTAAACTCCATAGTTAATGACTTTAGTAAAAACATCAATTAAAACGTCTCAGTTAGTTCATTATTTAAAAAAAATAAAAAAATAAAATTTAGCGTTTTTATAATTTACCCAAAATATTTAAATTTTGGTGACCATTTTCAACGAGTTGTAAATAACTCACTATTAAAAAATGGAAATCAAGTTGTTAGAACCTCGAACCTCTGATCTGTGAGTCCGCAAAACTAGCCACAGAACCACAACCCGATTCAAATAATACAGTTCAACTTAACGAAGGAGATTTTAATGAAAATTTTATCAAAATCATTTTTTAAAGTTAGCGAGTACTCTCAGGTAAAAATCCTGCAAAAGAAAATCGACTGGAGATTAGTCGGTCTCATGGTGTACTGGTCATTGCGTTTGCCAGGCATTAAATAAATAAATAATTAAATAAACAATAAATATCGATCATCCGTATTGTATTTTATCGGGCTGTGTAGATTTTCGCCATGGTGTGAAATGGGCCAATCGTGCGATATCACGCAGTGGGCTCGTGCATTGCACGGGTAGAGCGGTCCAGTCTCCGTGAATGTACGGTAGAATCATATTTTAATACATCGGACTGTGTCAAAAAAATTACGATCGCCCCCCACTTTGCCCCACTTTCGCCTCGCGCATGCGTGAAGTCGCCGCGTAATGTTGCCAGATCACGAACACTATTATCGTAACACAAATGTAAGATAATTATATTTCAAAAAAAGGTATTTATTAATTTCTCTAAAATTTTATTGTCATCGTGGAAATATTGATTGACACAACAGAGTAAATAAGTAAGGGTAGTTTAATAAGAGTAATTGAACTTTGAATTTAAAAAAAAAATATATTTTATTTTACATATAGCGGATATTTGTATGTCATTTTAAATAATATTTGATGCCATTATGTTTGATTTGTTTATTTTACAGAAACAAACGGAATGATTTAATAACATAAAAAAATACGGTTTAAAGACAGACCAGCGAATTTTCTAAATAAAAATCATACATATTAAATTATGGTACAACAAAAGGTTGTGTTTATGTGTATTTGTATGAGAGTAAGTGTAGAGCTGTAGAGGTGTGTTTGTGTGTATTTGTGTAGGAGTAAGTTACACACCTAAACAGGTGTGTAAGCATCATTAAAGGTAATGTCAGTCAAATGTCCTCCACGGCGTTTTTTAATCCGAGATGTCCAATTTATGTTAGTTCTCTCATATTATACCCTGGTAACACTAACAAAATGTCTGTTTTTAGTTTAGTTTAGTTTTGTTATTACCACCCTGATTTTTTAAAGTTTTGTATTTTTTAAATTACTCCGCGAGTGACGTTTCAAGTTCTCTCTCTCTTAATGCAAAGAAGTTCGTTTTTATTAAAAAAAAAAAAAAAATTCATACATTTTTAAGAAACTACGCAGAATAATTTAACGCTCTAATTTTTACAGCGCGTAAGAATATATATTTTTTCCAATTTCCCGTAGGTCTGAACTCTTTATTGTCTTCTTTTTGGTTAAGTCAAAATATATTGGATATGTGGAATAAGGTCTTAAATGTCTACACGTCTACAGTGTCAATTATTGGTATCCATATCTTACCCCATTTCAAATATCAGGGGTGATATTTCAAACGCTCTCGCGGCCGTAGAAAAAGCTTTTGTCTCGTGTATTTACATACAAAATAAGCGAGACAAAAGTGTCTTCTACAGCTGCCAGAGCGGTTCAAAATAGCTCCGCAGAATGGCATTCAAAAGCACATGAAATGAAATCAGCTTCATTTTGTACAATTCTCCCCATCGTAACTCAAGTTTGTTACCGAATTGAGAAAGTTAGGCAAAATACGACGAAAATTCCGCCCATTGTCAGCCCCGTATTACTTACTAACTAACTTATATAATTAATATTGTTTTTAATTATTCTCGCACGATGTTACAGAAGTAGGCAAAATGTCACGAAACAATTTAAAAAAGTAATATTCATATGCAGTTCATCTGACTAAATCACTTTATAACGTGACATTCGCTGTATGAGTTTATTTATTCTTGTCAATAGGGAAAAATCACATCCTACGAATACCCATAAAATATATAAAATGGATTTCGAATAATTAATTGGCAATAATTATGGATTTTTTTTATTAGCTAATCAATTAATCTAAAAAATCACAAGCCGATCAGTACTATTCTTATTAAAACCTAATAAGAAATAAGGGAGATATAATGGATTAAATTCTAAAGGATTAAAAGTAATTTGAATGGTTCAAAAACCAAACAATTCGTGATGTCATCAAGTATGACGTCTTCAGATGTTTTGTGACGTCATCGGATTTTTTAAATCAATGTCTATGGATTTTATAGAGTATTGTAGATAGCTTCATTTTTCTTTGCGTCGTTTGTTTACATTTATGCGTCCTGTCACTTATCAAACATTACGAGTTGTGATTTATAATTTTCATGATAAATTGATAATTCAATTTATCATTATCGTAATAAATTAATATTTAGAAGAGGTTGAAAACCATAAAATATTAAAAGAAATTCGAGTTGTAAGATGTAATCCGTTTACACTTTCATCTGTCAGTGCCTTGAACTGGAGTGGATAAGGGGGGGGCTTAGAATAATATGCATAGAAAACCCTCCTTATATCTGTGGCCTGTGGCATTACCAACATTAAAATGAATGCATTACTCGTGAACTTCTATGACAAAATTTATTACCAACTTACGAAACGATTGTTTCCGAAAGGCCTTATTTTCGAAACGAATACAATGAATGAAAATATTCATTATAAGGGTTTATATTTATGTTTGTATTTATGGTTTGTGTTTACACTAGAAGAATCTTTAAATAAATCTTTTATTTGTCGAGTAGGTTAAATCTGATATTCCTCCCAAGTGATAATACCCTATTGTATTTTCGAAATCAATATGGATATTATTATATAGAGAAACGTTTTCATATACAGTGTGGAAGAAATAAACTGGAGTAATCGGCTAGTTCCTTGGCTCATTGTTGGGCTGGGCGGGCTTTATTAATATTTTTATTTATATTTGGAGAAAAATGCAAATGGCGGCAATGTTTGTTTGTTTTCCTGTAAATAAAGTATTTGTAAAACATTATTATGTATAGTAAAATATAACAGTAAGAAGGGCATACTCGCTTCTATACACGGTTCGCCCCTGATGTAGAAAGAATGGACGGCGAAAGAACAGCTAAAAAGATTTGCTTTTAAATTGTCATGGGCTGGTTTAAGTGGCCACTTTAAACACTGTGCAGCATTCACCATTCTGCCCATGTTTGAACATCCACATTTCTTCAACTCTTCCATCTGTTGACTTATGTGAAGTAAAGGAGCTGAAACCTTTATTATGCGGGTGAGATTCATCCGGCTGAACCAAATCACCTACTAGGCAATGCCTGAAAACAATTTTCCAATTTTTATACTTCTTCTTTTACCAGGTAGTTAATTCTGTTGCAATAAATTTAAATATAAATAACTCCCTAGGGAGGAAATCCAGCCAGCCTTAAGCATTTTGACATACTCAAACATTATTGAAAAAGATTTTCAATGAGAATGTAGAATGTTGAAACGAGGAAGACCTAGAAAGACAAGGCGTGACTAAATCAAACAAATACTCCAAGAAGAAAAGTCAATGCTTTAAATATATATTTTTTACTAATTATAAATAATTACTTTAAGTTGAAAGCTAGATCTACACGATATAATGAGAAGAGGATTGATTTACTTTTGAAACGGGATATTTCTCGACGTGTTCCAGCATTAGACAAATAACATGGATTCAGATTTATAGTTTGTGGTTTTGTAGTACAAATATGGACTTACCAACCCGGCCGGTGGATTATTTTAAGGGTTGATAATTGAAATCCCAATGAAATCTGTTTTAAACGTTTCGTTAGCAATAAAGGGATGCCTCGCCACAGACAAAACAACCTAATTGCAGAAATTCCGAACCCAAAACTACACGGAAAGGCAAATATGTAATGTTAACAGTAGAAGGGGTGCGGTATGGAAAACAATATTGGATGTTTGAAATACCGAAATACCTACCCAGTTCGAAGCAAAGATCGCCAATATTGCGCCATTCCAGGTGTAATATTTTACGGAACACAAGGTGATCACCGATCACTCATTTTACATAGTGAAAACAGTGCTTTATTTATTTAGTTCTTTAATTGTTTACTCTTTATTATGAACACTAGACTAACTTACTACTCTGCTAATGTGTGTTTTTTTATTAGAATCATTGTCATGAACTATTAAATAATTTCAAACTTAAAATTCATAAATGGGGTTTAGATTCCAACTGCCTATGCGCTCTGTAGCTGCACGATATGTTGTAATCCAAATCTTATTTGTAAACGATTTTGAAAAAATAATCAGAAAAACCACAATTCAATTTTCAAATAATGTAAATAGGGGCTGGGCTTCATACCGTCCATGCGGTCTGTAGCAGCAAGACATAATGTTATCTAGCTCCTATCTATTATCTGATATTAAATTAAATTATAATTTTAAACAAAGAGCTTGAATCCCAACCGTCAATGCACCATGTAGCTGCAAGACGTATTGGATAAAGCGCCCTTGAAGTGATTTTCAGCAAAATGGTGCTATGTAAATTATCCACAATAATAGTTGCTGCTTCAATAGGTAAATGTTGTCAACTATTAAATATCTAAATTTAGTAAATGGGGTCTAGAATTCCAACCGTCCATGCGCTCAGTAGCTGCAAGACTTGTAATCTAACTTATATTTTAATAAATTTGGGTTTTATTTAGTTTTTTAAATTATCACTTAAACTCTAAGCTTCATCGACACATAAAATAAAAATAAAAATAAAAAATACAAATAGGGGCTAGATTACTTAATTTCCATGCGCTCTGTAGCTGTAAGACGTGCTATGATATTTATTTATTGTATAGCGCCCTTGAGGTTATTTAAAAAAAAATGACGCTGTATAAATTATCCAAATATATATAAGAAAGTTCAGTGGTGCGGGATAAAAAATGTTTTCTTATGCGGTAAAAAAAAAGCATTGGATTGTGCGTCGAAGTTTCTCGAAAATGCAAGCAAAGAAATGTTTTAATTGAAACGAACTACTTTGAAACGTCACAGGTTCTTGTGAACAATCAATTGAACGATTAAAATTTTGAAATAATAAAATATCTCAAAAGATAATTTTCAAAAATGGTCAAGTCAAAAAACGAGTTTTTTATATTTTTTTACATGTTATTTATAAACATTTATTTTAAAGCATCGCTTTTTTTTTAAATGTCACAATATCACTTCTATTTGCACAAAAAATAAATGTTTTTAAATTGCTTAGTTTCAAATTTGGTCTAGTCCTTCGCTGTTCTGCTTCAATATTGGCCAAGTCCATTTTGACCAATGACAGCATCGTATTAAGACCCGCCAATTTGATTTCCGTCATAAAAATTTGAAAGTCATCTACTGAGTGCGTGCCAAGAGTTTTAGCATCTTTTTTGATGTTTTTAAAATTAATTAAAATAATATTTAATTAAAACTATATTTTTGAAATAATTTATATTATTTAAAATTGTTTTTAAATATTTGTAGAAACCTAGACTACGAAATTAGCCTTTTAGTCATAATACAGAGGCTTTATAGTGTGTAAATTTAACAAAAGTGGACATGACCATTTATCAGTTAGGTAAATTCTATGTTTTGCTCAAAACAGCAGGCTGCTGTCATACAAAAAACTGTATAGATCACAAAAAAGTTTGACAACATTTGTGTATTTTATAATTAATCATTAACGTCACGAAAAAAGTCAGTAATTGATTTCTAAATTATTAGACGCTAAAAAATAAGCAGTTCGTCAATAACTAGCTGAACATCACTTGAAACGCGAGGAATTTTAATTTTGTGAAGTACTTTCTAACTCCCCAATCCATTTTTAACAGTCCGCCATGAAATGATTTAAGTCCATTTCCGAACAGATCTTTCCCCCTTGAAAATCTAAAAACTCGAACATTTACGAACTCGCGCGAGCGCACTTTGAAATATGGCTGCCATTTCCGAAGCATCGAACGCGATGGATTTTCAACTTTACACTATCTGTTTTTTACGGCGATGGGAAATGCGAGAACAAAATAAATGTAAAATAATATTTCACGTGCATTGTAAATGTTTACAGCGGAAACATCTAAAAATAAAAATGTAAACATACCAGAGCAGATGTGAAGTTCTCGAAACGTCACGAGTTACTGCCATCTATGTATCTGCAAAAAGGTAAAATAGTTAATGATTTTTTCAATAGTTTATTTACTCACATAATGATGTATTACGAACCTTATAATAAATAGTTTCTTAATAAGTGTAATCTTATCACAATAAAATTATAAACTGTATAACATAAATTTATAATAGTAAATTTTTTTAATAAAAATAATGAAATAAACATAAATATCGAAGTACAAAAATACAAATTTATTTATAATTAAAATATTAGGTGCCAACGCTAACTGGGGGCGTAGCTCAGATGGTAGAGCGCTCGCTTAGCATGTGAGAGGTACCGGGATCGATACCCGGCGCCTCCAAAGTATTTTTTTTTTTACGTTCGTTTAATTAAAAATTCTTCTATGTTATTTTTAAGCATAGAATAACATTAAATTGGAGAAATTTACTGGTATTTAAAAAAAAAAGTAAAAGCGTTCATGATAAACGGCGCTGTATAAATTTACCATGATTATTTATACATAGTAGGTATATTTATTATGGTTTATTGTTTGAGCTTCTACGTAAGACCGGAAACAATTTTTTTTTAAATGTTCATGCACTTGATACGTTTTGTTCGGACCAATTAAATTTATATCTACCTGCCCGTCCTTCCCATTTCCTAGCGCACTCCACGCAACAATAATTCTACGTGTGAGTGCCGCCAACAACATCAAAATTGCAGTACCCAAATAACGTTCTACGAGGGAAGTGCATCTTCTTTCATCAAAATCTTTCATGAAGCGAGCTGTGCCAGGGTCCATTTACACCGCTAGCTCCATACAAGCTATGCCAGCGTCTCTCGACCGCCAGCTTCACCAGCCAGGTTCCAGCACTCATCACGCCTCATCATCAGCAGGTTAGTGGAGTTGCGCAACCTTCCTTCCTAACATTACAGTCCACTTACTAAACTTTTGGACGAGGTATTCTTCACACCTCGTCCATCCCTCAACACATTTTTTATATCGAAGTTCCTCAGAATGGCATCTATTCATATTATGATTATCATGTGGGTGAGATTCATCCGGCTGAATCAATGATAAAGATTTCAGCTCTTTAACTTCAAAAAAGTCAACAGATAGTAGATTTGAGGAAATGTGGACGTTTAAACATGGGCATAAAAGTGAATGTAAACTTCCATATTCCGTTCTCAATTTTTTCTGTTACCTTCCCATTGTAAGTTATCTATCCCATTGAATAAAAAGTTAACTGAGTTATCTTCAATTGTCTTTAAACTAAAATCGAAAATTTGTAGATACAGTGCGTTTGAATCTTTAATGTTAACCCAAGTAAGCATACAAATTTCGTTTGTGTAAGTGGACACAATACAATGATTTATACAAGAACTTACTGGTATCTGGTATGCATACATAAAGCAGAGTTTATTAAAGATTGGAATGAACTGCGCAAAAAGTTCAAGCATCTTCGGCAGTAATCTGAAAAAAAAATCTTACAAATAGACCTTTTTTGTACAGAAAATTCGATTTTACCTTATAAAAAATATTAACAAATTACAACAGGGATGGAGAACATTTTAGAGAAAGGAATATGTAAATCTAGCCTTTTACAGGGCTTATGACCTGTCATTGGTTGGTTTAAGTGGCCACTTTATTCACTGTGTAACATTCACTACTTCGTCTTTATTTATTTATTTGTTATATATACGGCCTAAGCCAATTACAACAGTTACACGAAGAAACATAAATGCAAGAAACTGAACAAAAAGAACATAAAACTATGTAGCAAAGACAAACAAGGGAAAAACAATAATGGTATACAATATATTCATAAAAACGAAAGACATAAGACTTCGAGCTAAACCATGCCAATCCAACTTCATCCCACTCTGTTCAGTCGCGAAGAGATCTACGAAAAGCCGGAAGATCTATCCCAAAGAATTCCAAGTCGTGTGATGAATTGACTAATCTACACATTCTGGACATTGGGGCATTAAAACAAAAGTTGCTTCTAGAAGATTTAATAAATAGCAGATTTTGACTTCTGGTGACACGGTTGGGAACATGAAAAGAAATTAATTGCAACAGAGATGGGACATCACTTATAGCATTGAGTATTTTGAAAATGCATATAAGGTCCATCTCAGTTCTACGTTTTTCCAATGAAGACAGATTGAGAGATTGCTCTATTTCAAAATAGGAATAATTACCCCTTGAAATCCGAGCAACCATGTCATTTTTCTTAGAAAACGTCCTGTAGAATGGAGACCAAATAGGAGAAGCGTATGGATGGCGATGGGGTCGAACTAGTGAGCAATAAAGAGTTTTGATGGTATTAATATTTTTGAAGTCCGTCGTCACTCTATTGATAAAATCAAGAAGTTTGAGAGATTTGTGTAAATGCCTAGACTTCCAGATTCCCTTCTGAAAAATGTTTCCCCTCTCTGTTGAAATAAATTTCAATACGAACAACTCCCTAGGGAGAAAATCCAGCCAGTCTGCAAGCATTTGGACATACTCAAACATTGTTGATATAAAAAGATGTTCATAAGAATTGTTATTTCTTGTTTTCCTTACATTCTTGTTATTTTAACCTTTTAATGCCCGATGTAGTATTTTGTCCACATAAACTAAAATATGAAATTAAAACTGAATAAATTTACTTTTTTTTTCATTGTTTTTCTCAGTATTTGCATAAAAAAACATACATAAAAATATGTATTTAGTTAGAATTAGAAAAATCAGGCACTGAAGGGTTAATTTGCTATTTTAATCGGGGCCCAGGCAGGGTCTTTTGGGTTTTTTCTTGAAGACATTCATATATAGCTCATAATACCGTTGTTCGAATAAATTAAATTTGAAAACATAAGTCTTCCAAAACGTCTGGCCGTTAAAAGTTTGTATACACTAGAAATTCCCGGACGAATATGCCGTCAAAAATGCAAAAGTAATTTTCCAAATTCGGCCGGAATTCTCAAGTCAACGGAATTCCCGCTCGTAGCTCTCTGGGATGAGTTTTGAGAGTGAAATATATTTCTTAGCGAAGAGGAGTGTGAGTTAGAGAGCTGCATTTGGCAAAGTTTCCAAACTGCACTATTTTAGTAAGCTTTCAAAGTAAAGACATTACAACTATTTTATCTTAGTTATTAACTTGGACAGCTAAATGGATGCGAAGGTAGCAGAAGGTATGTTAATTAATTGATCAATAAAAACTCCTCTCCATCCATTCAATTCTATTTTCCCCAGGTGGGTAACAAATAAAATATTTGCATGTACATATTTTTTTTATGCAGCATCAAGAGGAAACGCTGTCTGATTTTTCTTCATATGATATTGTATATAGAGCAATTATATTTTTACACATCATAGATTTACCATTGGGGTGTCCCTATAGATGTGTTTTAAAAAATATATAAATTGTTTATTATGGGAGCTAGAACCATCCATAAACCCTTCAAACCACATAGGTTTATCTGCCGTCTTCGGACGTACGTTTTTTTTTCCGTAATTATATCAAATCGTTAATGAATGCTTTAAGCTGTATATATTCTAGACAGACGTTTAATTTGTAGCAGAAATTTCAAGATATTCACGAATGCGATGCCTCCGTTTATAAATTTATAAATTCATATAAAACTAAACTACTCAACTTTAAATAAATGGTTTTCAATTTGCGTATCATTTTGGAGGTTAGCCAAGAATTTTCAATACTCAAGCCGGTGAAGAGACATCTATCGGCAGGTAGATGAACCGCGCGCTTTCAAAGTGTGACAATAGATGGCAGTAAATTTAATTTATGTCCCATAATATCTCCATTGCCTACCCGAATTCATTTCAGTTTTCAGTGGTATTAAACATTTTGAATAATGACTATAACCGACTTGACAAAATTTCTAATGGTCGAACGACAAGGACCAATAATATTAGAGAATTTGAAGACGTTGACGAGGTTATTTGTTGCTGTGAGCTGAAATCCAAAGATGAATTGATCGTAGTTATGCAGAAAGCAGCAACTCCACAATTTTGATAAAATTAGATATTGGTGTTATTGGGTGCAGTAAGGTCAATTATATGTTCTGTTAAAAACAGCCGGGCTGCTTTCATAGCGCAAATTGTAATAATTACACCCTGAAAATATGTTGATCACAAAAACGACATTTCTCAAATTGCAGAAAACACCCACAACATTAGAAAAATCTGATGGTATAGATGCTGATGGGAAAATTAATGCCTCCAGGAAACTAGTTATCTTAAATAAATTAAAGTGGATAAACACAAAAGTATTTTTATTTTATAAATTCATTAATTTAAAAACAACTGCAATAAAAAAATGTTTTAATACAAAATGTCACCTCATTTAAAGTTTAAAGTTTGAATGAGGTATCATTCAATATTAAATCTGTCTGTTTTGTTGCAAAATGCTTATTTTAGGTTGTGCTTTGTATCCCGGAGCCCTGTAAACACGTGATTATAATAACCCCGCGTTGTGTCTCGGTCCCGTGTTTTCACGTGGTTTACCAGCAGCGAAAAAGTACTAATGAAATATTTAAGGTTCATACAGAAGACGCTCTTTATGAAATAAATTCTATTATACAAATATATAAAAAAGAAAAAATAAAAGAATTTGAGATGAATAAGTCACTCAGATACCAACATAATATTAAAATTTCTAAATTCCACACAAGTCATGGTCAAAATAGCTTTGTCTTCAAAGGTGTAAAAAATTACAATAATCTTCCCAATGAACTAAAAACTTTTAAAAATAATATATCAATAAATAAATTTAAAGTAAATCCAAAGAAATTTTTGAACACGTGTAAAAACTACAATAAATTTTAATTAGTATGAATGTATTATTGTTTTATGTTTAATCTTTGAATATTCTATGTTATTATTTTTTTCTCATGTACTCGTATTTAAAATTATATGAACTCTTATGATAAACAATAACAGTGTAAGCCACTCTCCAACCACAAGAGTTCGTCTCTTTTTTGGAAAGTTACAGTGATAACATTTACTAGATGTGTAAAAGTAGGTTTGGATTAGATAGGTGTATGGATTTTTTTAAAAAACATGTACCTTTTATGAAATTTATTAATAAAAAATAAAAAAAACTCGCTAGATGTCAATAAAATGCACTTTTTTAGACAGCTGGTAAACCATGTGAAAACACGGGACCGGGACACAACGCGTGGTTATATAATCAGGTGTTTACACAGCTCCGGGATACAAAGTGTTAAAACGAAAAAGTGAATTATATTTTCACGATTAACCAATATTTGAAAATATCTACTTTTTTCTTGAATAAGTACTATTTTCGTAAAAACTGTATATGTTAAATATCATTATAAATCAATAAATAAGAAATATATTAATTTAGTCGATATGCAATCAATTAAAAAAAATAAAATTATAAAGTTATTTAAAGCTTCGATATCGAGTGACCAGGGACAAAATCAAACTTTTAACGAGAGTGATTGTGACTTTGAAAAAGTGGTTTTTAAAACCCCGAGTCGAGCCTAGCCACCCTAGACCCATAGCCTCCTCCAATTAGGGGCAGGAAAGTGGCGGAAGTCCATAGACTGTATAACGAAGAGCGACGCTGCAGAGCGTCGCGACGCCGAGGCCACGCCATGATCATTTAGGACGCCCTCGGGGAAGGAAAATTATTGAAGACAAACTCCCCCCGAGATGTCGCTTAGAATAAGCAACTTAATTAAAAATAAAACAACATATTTCAAGAGAGATGGGTAACATTTTAGACGAGGGACATGCTTGTCTAGGCATTTACAGGGCTTGTGACTTGTCATTGGCTGGTTTTATTGGCCGCTTTACACAATGTGTAACATTTGTCAATGTTTGTGATTTTTTATTTTGTTTATTCAGAAAAACGACAGCAATACAAAAAAATATACACAACATTATAAAAAAAACTTAAAATAAAGCCAAATCAGTTTTTCACATAAATACAATAATAAAAATCCAGTTCAGTTAGAGATTAATATATGTAGGAGTGCATGTGCGCGAGTTTTTGTGTGTGAGGATGTGTGGGTAAGTGAGTGGAGTGTGGTTTAGGTAGGTATATTTTCATATCTACATAAAAAGGGAAATATCACAATAAAAATATATGAAACAGATTTGGAGAAATTAATTGTATTTCCAAAGTCAATATGGATAGTAAGAAAAAAAATCATTCAAAATTTAAAAAATAAAATTGTCACAAAAATACGCCTTCACAAAAACGCGACAAGATTGACCGCCCCCGGAGAGGAAATTCAGCCTGTCCTCAAACATTTGGACAAACTTAAAATATTGTGGATTAAACCAACGGGTCTAAGAAGTATTGAAATTGAAAAATTGTTTACAGGCGTTGCCCAGTAGGTGTATTGGTTCAGCCGGATGAATCTCACCCACATGATAAAGGTTTCAGCTCTTTTACTTCTCAAAGTAAACAGATGGAAGAGTTGAGGAAATGTGGATGTTCAAACATGGGCAGAATGGTGAACGCTACACAGTGTGTAAAGTGCCCACTTAAACCAGCCAATGACAATTTAAAAACAAATCTTTTTGGCTGTTCTTTCGCAGTCCATTCGTCAAGAGTTGAGGAAATGTGTAAAAAATAGACAGAAAGGTAAATACATATTAGACAATGTGTAATGTGGCCACTTATACCAGCCAATGGCAGGTCATAAGCTCTGTAAATGCCTAGACTTCCATATTCCCATCTTAATTTTTTTCCCTCTTTTGCAAAAACTTAAGATCTAAATAACCCCTTTGAAAAAAAATCCAGCATGTCTACAAACATTTGGACATACTCAAAACATTTATGATTAAACTTGCTGGTATAAGAAAAGCAAAAATTGAATAATTGTTTTTGGGCGTTGCCTAGTAGGTGTGTTGGTTCAGCCGGATGAATCTCCCTTACATGATAAAGGTTTCAGCTCTTTTACTTCACAAAGTAAACAGGCGAAAGAGTTGAGGAAATATGGATGTTTAAACATAGGCAGAAAGTTAATGTTACACAATGTGTAAAGTGGCCACTTAAACGAGCCAATGGCAGGTCATAAGTCCTGTAAATAACATCCATATTCCCTTCTCAAAAATGTTTTCCCTCTTTGTTGCAACAAATTAAAATATGAATAACTCCTTAGGGAGAAAATCCAGCCATATTTTTTTTTAATGAATTTTTTTATTTAAAAATTATTTTTAAAGGATATTTTTTTAAATATTAATTTTGTCAGTTTTTTCAAATTTTCAAGATTATCTCTAAAAGAAAAACAAAATTGTAAAATTTGTACATCATTCGAAAGAAAATTTTCTGCTATTCAAGATATGTTTGCTTTTACCTTACAAATGTATATAACTTTGTTTTATCACAAGTCTTCAAAATGGTATGTCAAATAGACGAAAGTGAGCATTTTTGTCACCCCGTTCTGTTAGCGTTCAATTGATAATAAAGCTGCAGACGATTTTTGCGCAGTGTACTATGAAGTGTGGAAGCGTGAGAAATTTCAACGTTTATCAGTTCATGGTTTACCTCTTCCTTCTCATTCTCAAGGCACTCTCTTAATACCCATCCACAATTCCTCTTTCTTCACTAACTCATATAGTGTCCATGCGGCTCGACTGTGGAATCATCTCCCATCCACCATCAAAGATGTTACTGCATTATCTCTGTTTAAATCACGTCAGAAGAAACATCTCATTTCTCTTCCTTAATCTCTCCTCCTTTCCTCTTTCCTCTTTTTTCCCATTGAGTAAGAGTTTTGATTAAAGGTAATTTATAAACAAATAGGTTTATTTATATTTAGCTTTTTAATCTTTATTTTTTATCGAATACGTTCTGTAACTTGAATTAAAAAATAAAACTATTATTTTATTGGTTGGTTGGAAGAAATTGCCATTTGGCAATAAACCCGCCAATGTACAAATAATATTTCGTACAAAAAGTTAAATAATAAATAAAAAGATGCTAAGAATTATGGACTAATTTGATGTAAATTATTTTTGTGTCGACTTGTTTTTTTCATTTGGAAAAAAGCAGACAAACTTATGTTAACATTTAATACTATTTCGTCATGGTGTTAGTTCATATATTTTTCATGGTGCTTTTTCACCCTTGGCATTTGGAAATGCCATTTTAGCAATATCTCCGTGGCGCCCATTGTTACTCCTAAAGCTAAATGTCATCATAATGTCAAACTACCCCTGCTAAACTATTTCATTTTAACAGTATTTTAACTGCGACCAAACGTTTGTAGACTAATTAACTCTTTTGTGGCTGTGGTAAAACACGGGTTAAAATTTGATTGTACATATTATATATTTATCAGTATGTATTTAAATGAATATTTATATTAGTTGGGAAGTATCTGATGCGGCAGCAGGCGCCACATTCAACAGCACGAAGGCTGTCTGGAAATCAGATATTTACTCAGTGAAAAACAAATGCCGCCCATATAACGCCTGCATAACACCCATTCTCTATGGATGCGAACAGCAAAATATTGAGTTTTAAAAATAGGTGTAAAAAAATAAGAATCTTAGGTGTGCAGAATGAAGTAATAAGAGAACGAACGAAGCAAACTTCGGTGACAAATGTCATCAAACGGAGGCGATACGATTGGCTTGGCCATGTACGGCGAATGCCTCCTGAGAGCCTTAACTATGCTTGCCTACTTTACAAGGCATCAGGTTCTCGACGTCCTGCTGACTGTTTGTCGGGAGTTAAGGTCAGAACTACGGGACGCGAACCTGGCATGCCTGGAGGATCTTCGTGGACACCATATGCTCCATCTAGGGAGCGGACATGGAATGATGATGATGTAAATATATATCTTATTTAAAGAATTTATATTTTCTTAGACAGTCAGTGTTTCGGATTCATTTTCTTTTATTCAGGTGTCAAGCCATTCCTTCCTTTGATTCTGGTGGTCCTTGTTTTGAATCCCAATGTACCTACTCCTCCCTGACGGCGAGTCAAGAAAGCAACGCGCGAACACAACAAAAAAACCGTACCGCGAACAACAACGAAAACCGTACCGCGAGCGTGACAGTGATTTCGAATCACCAACATACAAAAACGTGCAAAGTGACCAGTGCAAACGATAACGGTGTCTTTCTGGACCAGTGCCAAAGGGAGGAAACCGTAAGTCCTTACTCCTTTCATTAATTCCAGGGTTGACACTCAAAACCATAACCTCAATTAGTTTACCTAAAATCAAACGTTCCCTGTTTTCTTCGAACACGCGTATCGCGAGAGGGCAGGCCTTGTTTACAGTCCCGAGGTCGAAGGTATCGAGCATCCAACAGTCAGGCTGCTCTAAAAGCACTGAACTCTGTCGAGATCAATTCTAAATTAACCTTGGAATGCCTACGGGCGTTTAATTGTGCAGGTGAGTGTACCAGATTGACATTAATTAGGGTACCTGGACACTCAAACATCGGCAGTAACGAGGCAGCTGATGCTGGCAAGGCTGGGAGCTGAGACAGCCCCAACAGGCCCTGAAGCCTACTGTGGGTTGCCTAAATGTGCTCCTCCTGATGAGCTTAGATCATGGGCCAGGAAGCAAGAGGAAGAGTGTAATGTGGCCACTTAAACCAGCCATTGACAGGTCATAAGCCCTGTAGATGCCTAGACTTCTATATTACCTTATCTCAAATATTCTTCATCTCTGTTGTAACATGTTAATATAAACAGCTCCCGAGGGAGTCGAATCCAGTCCTTGTCTACAAAAATTTGGACAAACTCAAAATATTGTCGGTGATAAATACAGTTTTTTGTATGAAAGCGGTCTGGCTGTTTTTAGCAGAGCATAGAATCGAGCTTAGTGCACCTAACAACATCAAAATCTAATTTTTTCAAAATTGTACTACGTTCAAATGTTCTTCGTTTCTGTTGTAACATACATACATAAAGAATAAGAAATATTAGCGTTCCTATAATTTAAATTTTAGTGGCCATTTTCAATGAATTGTAAATAACTCATTTTTAGAAAATGGAAATCAAGTTAGGGTTGAGTGGGGTTCGAACCTCTGACCTCTGATTTGTGAGTCCGCAACACTAGCCACGGTGCCACAACTCAATTTATATTAATTTTTAAGTTACTTTTGTCTATTAATCTTACTGCTTTTAAAACAGTTTGTGGCCATAATGTCATTTAAGTCAATATAGAATACGAGACATATACCTGTCTTATTTGAAAAAATAATAATGTCGTATTTTGTTACAACAGGCCCCTAAATTAAATGATTATTTTTACGAATTGTGAAAAATAGGTTAAAATCTATTATAACCTTTCTCCACTATCCATCAAAACAATTAGTAACGAGAAAACGTTCAAAAAGGCTATACAAAAATGGATAGTGGAGCTAGGCAGAACTAAAATGGATTGTCTCATCCGCCCAAACCAATATTGAATAAACTGCTCCACAAATGTATAGTTTATATTATGTTTTGGTTCTTTTTTTGCGCGTTTTATAATATAAATCATATAGGAATACAGAAATTAAATACAAAACCTAAATATATAGTGTTTAAAACTGTCTTGGCAAATAAATGTTTGTCGCATGAGGCAAAATTAGCAGTTTACGATGGAGTCCTGGTCCTGACCCCGATGTAGATTTGTAAAAACAGGGATGAAAGTAGGCTGAAGGCTGTTGAAATACGATTTCTTAGGCAAATGTGTGGTAAAACTATGTACGAAAGATGCACAAATGTTGAGATCCGTACGTTATTTAAGGCTGAGATAAGCATTATCGACAAAATCAAGAAAGGAGCTCTGCGCTGGTTTGGACATGTAGAGCGAATGGACAGCGAAAGAACGGCTAAAAATATTTGCAATGCGAATATTGATGGATGCAGAAATAGAGGAAGACCGAGGAAGACATGGCATGACCAAATCCAACAAATACTTGATGGACATGTTAAAAGTTGGAATAATCGCCGTGCTTGCATGAGAAGATGTCTGAATGTAGAGGAAGCGAGATCTGTATGCAAAGATATAGGGATGTGGCATTCTATCCTCTCTGTCCACCCTTACGGGGAAACGGCGTGATGGTTAGTTGTCATGGATATTGAATAATTTATATACGTTATGAGGAAGTTTAAGAATATTTTTTAATATTTTTGTATCTTAATAGACTATCAAATATATTGATCGCGCCACTCGCCAAATAGCAGAAAGATACTCGAAATTTGCTGGTTTTTGTCGTTGCAATTGCGAAAATGGACATGTTAAAAGTCGGAATAATCGGGGAGCGTGCATGTGAAGATGTATGAATGTAGAGGAAGCGAGATCTGTATGCAAAGATAGGGTGATGTGGCGTTCTAACATATCTTTCTAGCCTTACGGGGAAACGGTTTGATGGTTCGTTGTTGTTGTTAAAACTGACTGAACATTATGTTAATTCTCACATGTAAAAATATTTAAAAAAAAAGTATATTGTTAAGTGTCTTCGGCACGGGTAACCCCAGTGAGGTCGCATTATTATTATTAATCATTGTTTATAATGAAATAAAAATTATTAATAAATAAATAAGCAAAAGGGAAGTTTTTTGACAATGATTGCAAAATGAGTGAAATATAAGATACCGGTTAAAAAAAAATTTGAACCATTTGGTACATAGCAATGATGAAAAAAATATTTCAGTACAAAAAACGGTATTTATTTATTATATATATATACGGCCTAAGCCAATTACAACAGTTACATGAAGAAACATAAATACAAGAAACTGAACAAAAAGAACATAAAACTATTTAGCAAAGACAAACAAGGGCAAAACAATAACTATATGCAATATATTCATAAAAACGAAAGACCTAAGACTTCGAGCTAAACCATGCCAATCCAACTTCATCCCACACTGTTTAGTCGCGAAGAATTCCAAGTCGTGTGATGAATTGACTAATCTACACATTCTGGACATTAGGGCATAAAAACCAAAGTTGCTCTTAGAAGATTTAATAAATAGCAGATTTTGACTTCTGGTGACACGGTTGGGAACATGAAAAGAAATTGATTGCAACAGAGATGGGACATCACTTATAGCATTAAGTATTTGAAAAATACATATAAGGTCCATCTCAGTTCTACGTTTCTCCAATGAAGACAGATTGAGAGATTGCTCTATTTCAAAATAGGAATAATTACCCCTTTGTAATCCGAGCAACCATGCCGCTTTTCTAATAATGTTTTTTAATGTTGATATAATGTTTTTTAGGTTTTTTTTACCAATAACCCAATTTGTAGAGATCCATAACCAAAACCTCAGTGTAGATATGACACTCACAGGTTTTATACTTGAAAAAATTGACTTATTGTTTTTTTACTAAAGATTATTAAAAGTTTTTTTTTTAAATTTATAAATTATAAAAAGCATTGACCGACCGAAACGGGATTTTCAACCCGAAATGAAACTTGTTAAAAAAATTATACGTTACTTTAAAATGACCAAAAAAAAAACCTTACTAGGTCTTTTAAATAAAAGTTAAATCAAACACACAATTATATTTTTCCTAAATTTAATGAGTAAATTTGTTATTTATTGATTTGGTGTTTATTTTGTAGAACTCTATATTTAAACTTATAATATGAAAAATCAAACACTGATTTGAGTCTACTGAACACATTATTTTATTTTTGCAAATATAAAAACAAAAAATTCGTTATAATTGTTTTGCCTTGTTAGGGCATTTTCAAATGAATGTGAAAACATTATATATAAACATTATATCTGTAACACGTCCAAGACAAGGAAATATATGAAATTTATCTTGGATTATTGATTTACATCGATGATTGATACTCTTGTGTAATTAAGTTTGTGATAAAAATGGCCGATTATCGAAAATTCCCTTACGTACGTCGAAGGATCGAAGATCGATTCATGATATCACCGTTGGCGTAGAATTATTATCATATTTAATAAAATAAATATTATACAACTTTTTTTTAACGGCTTTTTTTTCTACTGACCAATTACAAAGCTATACAAGCTTTTTATTCACAAGGTTTAATTAACTCATTAATTCTAACCTTTTTTAATTTAACAGTGATTATTAAATATTGCATGGAACCTATGAAGCTAACAAGCCTTGTCTTTTTATTATTTTATATATTTAAGCTTTATGGTTAGTTTTTGACATCAAAGTGTAACCAATATTAAGTTTAAATAACATTACATTTAATAATTATTTGTGCAGAGGCTATCTAGGCCGCGATTACAAAAGCCATCTTCATCGATACATATCGAGACGATGTAAAGTCAATTTGTTTATTTATGACGTTTTTTCGTTCGTTGTTATGGTTTACATATAACTCATATATAACATCAACAAATCACAACAGAGATGGAGAACACTTTTGAGAAGGGAATATGGTCATTTTTTTCCCTTATTAACAAAGATTAATAATAAAATAACGTGACCTCACTGGGGTTACCCGTGCCGAGGACACAGAACAATATATTAAAAAAAATATTTTTACAAGTGAGAATACACAAAGATAAAATATACAGAGGTACTTAACAAAATGTTCAGAAAGTTTATATTCCATTTAAGTAAAAGTATATTATTTATATTATAAAACGTACAACAAAATAACTAAAACATAACATAAAGTATACATTTGTAGAGCAGTTTATTCAATATTGGTTTGGGCGAATGAGACAATCCATTTTACTTCTAAATAGCTCCACTATTCATTTTTTATAGCCTTTTTGAACATTTTCTCATTTCTAATTGATTTAATAGACAGTGGAAGTAGGATTGCATAATACTCTTAATACCTTTGTCCGAAAATGGTATTAGTTTGATATTGTTTAAGTTGTCTTTGTGTTGAGGATCTAGTGATTGTATTGTTTGTATGTGTTGTATTGTTGGGGTTATGTCTTTCATTTGAGTAGGAATAGTTTAGCTGGTTTCAGTGGCTACTTTACACACTGTGTAATATTCACCATTGTGCCTATGTTTAAATACACATATTTCTTCAATTTTTTCATGTTTTGTTTTTAGTAAAGTTAAAAAACTGAAATCTTTATTGTTGTGAAGAGATTCATCTGATCGAATTATTTCACATATTAGGCAACGCCTAAAAACAATTTTCCAATTTTACTTCTTCTAAACTTCTTCAAAATATTGTGATTTGTTAATATCCATCTCTGTTGTAATTTGTTAGTCTTAATGACTCCCTAGGGGGTAAAATCCAGTATTTTGTTTATGTACAGACATTTGGACAAACTCAAAATATTGTAATAAAACCAACTGGTCCAAGAAGAAGTGCAAAAATTGGAAAAAAAATTCAGGCGTTGCCTAGTATGTGAAATAATTCAATGAATTTCTTCACAAAAACAAAGGTTTCAGCTTTTTTACTCCACTAAAATCGACATATATAAGAAATATGGATGTTCAAACAGGCAAAATGATGAATGTTACACAGTGTGTAAAGTGGCCACTTAAACCAGCCAATGACATGTCATAAGCCCTGTAAATGCCTAGACTTCCATTTTCCCTTCTTTAAAATGTTCAGCATCTCTGTTGTGATTTGTTAATCTAAATGACTCCCCGGGGGGTGAAATCCAGTCATTTGTCTATGTACAGATATTTGGACACACTCAAAATATTGTCGTATAGGTATAACGTAGAACTTATATTGATTCCATATATATGTTCGGCAAACTAAATAATATATTTTTTTTGGTAAAAATAAATATTTGCGTTCTTATGATTTACGCAATTATTTCATTTTGAGGGCCATTTTCAACGAGTTGTAAATAACTCACTATTAGAAAATGGGAATCGAGTTGGGGTAGAGTGGGATTCGAACCACAGACCTTTGGTCTGTGAGTCGGAGACACTAGCCACAGGACCACAACCCGATCACAATCGATGTTCCATCATTACTGGGACAAGTGAAATTCAATATTCCAGTTATTTTATTTTTTGAATACTCTGTTTTACCTCTTATGTATATTGTAAAATAATCCAACTCGTAGGTTGAGAAAAAATAAAGTACTGTTCATCGATCAGCATAGATCAAACTATGGCCTCAATTGTCCAATGACCCGTCTTTGTCGTATTGTTAACTCAAAGACAAGATCTGGACTTTTTTGGTATAAGTTGACAACGATTTAAACGAGCACTAAATAAATAGTCCAGATCTTGTCTTGATGTCCCTTATGTTTGTCAATGCTTCTTTTCTTTTTTTAAAAATGTTTTAAACTATTCTTTTATTGTAATATTTAAACCTTATAAATTGTATACATGGACAGTGTCCGTTAATAAATAAATAAATAAGTATTCTTTTAGTTTAAAATTTAAAGCCTTTAAATTGTATACATGGACAACGTCCTTTAATAAATAAACAATTAAATTGAAAGTAATTACAAAAATGTAAATATGTAAGATATTAGAACTACTAACACAGTCAATCAATCACAAAATCAGTTAGTTTGAACGTTATCCGACCGGCCAGTCACCACCAAAAAGTGTCATATCTCAAAATATGACTTTTGCAAATAACTGCCATTTTGCTTATTACGGCAGTACAAATATGCAATGATTAAAATATTATAAACAATGGAATTTTACCAAGAAATATTTCCGAAAAACATTGATAGTACATATCCGTCAAATTTATGTTTTTAAATACATGTATTTAAAAATATATATCCTATTTTGCTAAATGTAAAACGGCGTTACAACACCGTCTCCAGAGAAATTTTAGCATACACTTTTAAGAGCTAAAAAAACTCTAAAATACATACTAGAAATTTAAAATATGCGTCCATAAATAATCGTTTTTTCCCAAACACAGCGTTGAAATTTAATAACGGTTTTTTTTCTGTGTTTTGAAAGGTTATGAATATTTTTATTAGAGTTAAAACAGTAGCAGTTTTTTTTGGATTAAAATGACACAAATGTATTTTGAGGTAGTTTTCTTTTTACATATTTACAACATGTTAATAATTTAATATTTTGTGCTCACCTGAGAACGATCAAGTCTTTCTTCGCCGGCAGTCGGTTTCGGAATCGATAAGCTGTATACCGTAATACAGAAGGGTGGAAAAGGGAACGGGTAGGTGAGGGAAGAGAGGGATGCTGGGGTAGAGAGGGAATCGGGAGGTGAGAGGGGAGAAATATCTCTCTAACCCTACAGCGAAAACCACCCTTAACGCATCGCATTATTTCACGGAAAAAGAAATATAAATAAGTACACCGAAATTTGTATTTAATTGTGAGTTGTAAGGTGTGTTGAAATCACGAATTATCAATCTTTTTTTATGGAATAAATGCTCGAAATGCCGGACGCTTTTTTGACAGAGGCATAGGCGGTGGTGACCTGTCATTGACTGGTTTAAGTGCTCACTTTATGCACCATGTAACATTTACAATTCTTACATGATCGAACATCTAAATGCGTAGAATTTAATATTTCTACTTATCGGGTAACTTGTGAATTTTTCAATAAAAACAGACTTTATAAAATACTCTCAGTAAATTAATAATTATTAGAAAAAAGCGCTTGCCAATATGGGTATTACAGAAAAATGACAATGGTTGTTTAAAAACATTTCGATATATTTTTGATTTAAAACACTTCTTTTTTTCAATATTGTTAAAAAAAAATTAAAGTCGTTGTCTCTAATATTAATTTAGGTATAATTAATTAAATCTGAAATAATGATTTGAGAAAATAAACATTAAAACGCTTGCTAAAAGTAGTTTTAAAAAAATACATTTTTTTGAACAATTGAAAAAATAACAAAAGTGATTCTTAAAATAACAATAATTTTCTTTTTAGAAATCTGATGCTTTAAAAAACAAATGCATTACTTTTTTTGAAAAGGTGAGTCTCAAAGCAATGAGGTTAAGAACCTACCTTGTGGAGGTGAGCATTTAAAACTGATGCATACGGAAAAAAGTAATTTTAGTCTTCTATAATTAAATCCCCAGCGCAGAGAAATATGTACCGTGAAAAATGAGTATTAAGTCGAGGGGTGGTTTTCAGGCGTGGAAAATCTGCATAAAGGATTTTTCAGGCGTAGTATAATAATTGCTAGATTTTACAAGTAACTTTTCATATTTTCATGAAAGTACCGAATGGATAATTAAAGCGGCTTTAAATTTGGTTGCAGTTATTTTAAAAACGTCATTTTTAAAAGGAGTCTGGTAGTTGCAGGAGGGAATATGTTTACGGTAACAAAATCGATTGATTCTTGGAAAATTTTCAATCGGACGCGCGGAAAACGGACCGTCACAGAGCGCAGCCTCCGACGGACAGCGCGGGCGCTCTGAGATGTGCCCTCCCGGGGAGGTCCTTTTATACTCTGGCTGCGGGGGGAAGGGGAGGTGGGCGGAGCTTACAGAGGGTTGCCACGGCAACAGAGCAGACGGCGGATGGCGGCGGTGTAGTCTGTACAGCGAAAAAATGTGAATTAAATAATATTTTTAGTTTAGGATATTTTTCGAAAGGTCTTAAGTGCGTTTTTTATAAAACCAAACTGGTTATTTCCTTAAAGTAGAATTTTATATTTGTCGTCAAACCAAAAGAAAAGTTAGACGAGGAAAAATCATTGTAGAATATATTTTTCAAAATAAAGCTGTTAAACTCATGATTTGAATTCGGCATAATTTACACACTGTTTTCAATCGATATAACTACCGCAAAAAAAATATTACATTAAAGTTTTGTTGGAAAAAGTCCTTTGATCAATTTTATAATACTCGCATAAACTTTGAATACTTTGCGTTTTCTATTTTAGTCAAGTGTATGATGAAACCTGGATTTTTCGCTTTTCAAGAGACGTATTCATTATTGCGGGCAAATTTATATGGGCGCCATATATTTTACGTTAAAAAACCCAAGATAAGATTTTAAAATAATATAATATTGTTGCAATCAATTTCTTTTCATGTTCCCAACAGTGTCACCAGAAGTCAAAATCTGCTATTTATAAAATCTTCTAAGAGCAACTTTGGTTTTTATGCCCCAGTGTCCAGAATGTGAAGATTAGTCAATTCATCACACGACTATGAATTTTTGGGATAGATCTTACGGCTTTTCGTAGATCTCTTCGCGACTAAACAGTGTGGGATGAAGTTGGATTGGCATGGTTTAGCTCAAAGTTTTTGGTCTTTCGTTTTTTTTAATATATTGTATACTATTATTGTTTTGCCCTTGTTTGTCTTTGCTAAATAGTTTTATGTTCTTTTTGTTCAGTTTCTTGCATTTATGTTTCTTCATGTAACTGTTGTTATTGGCTTAGGCCGTATGTATAAAATAAATAAATAAATAAAACATAAAACAATTAACTTAACTATGGTAGATATCAATTAAATCTAAAGCAAAAAATCAACGCCTTTCAACGAACCAAATTTTTAAAATCTTTTTAACCTATCTTGACAAAAAAATAAGATTGTAAATTCTAATTTTAAAAAGATTTAAGGTCAATAGAAAGAGTGCCCAAATAATGTAAACTCTCGGGTGGTTATGATATCACATAAGTCGCATACAAGACTTGATATTTCTTTGGAATGTTTTAGATAATGAAATCGTATTTTGCTATAGCACTTCTAAATTATACGATTACTTTTATGAATATTGGAAAATATTATGAAAATAATATAATAAAAATTGGTGTTTTTAAATACCTGTATTTGAAAATGTCTCGTTTTTTGCTTAATGTAACACGACTTTACAGCGCTATTAGTCTATTTTTTTTTAGTAAAATTCAAAGAGTAAAATTTTTTTTTTAACATTATTTTCTACGAAACAATTACAGACAAAAGATAAATGTAATTTTTCAGATGTACTTTGAAAAATAAATTGTATTTATTACATTAACACGATAGTATGATTTTCGAAATAAAATAACGTGCTTATCTTCATGATTTCCTGGATTCTGTTCTCTATTAATCGAGACTAAATCTGTACACAAAAAAAGGCATTATTTATTCCGATATCAA
The DNA here is from genome assembly GCF_059751315.1 of Micrasema longulum. NCBI lineage: Eukaryota > Metazoa > Arthropoda > Insecta > Trichoptera > Brachycentridae > Micrasema > Micrasema longulum. The sequence continues at coordinate 30,554 of NW_028278711.1, read as the reverse complement.
CGTGTTTAGCTTTAATATTATGTACAATTGAAAAATGCAATAATTACGGAATTTCAAATCGAACTAGAGTGAATTCATTCTATTGATCACTTGACAGAAATGTGTGATTTGACTACATTCAATTTTTTTTTTCAACGAATTCAATTGACTTCGCTTAAAATGCATTCCTTTATATGATGCAAACTTCTTAATTGCACGTTGAGAGACGTAAATAATTTGACCTTTTCATTCGCCTTTAAAAAAATACCATATAACAATCAGAGATAGGGAACGTTTTATGGAAGTGAGGTTTTGCCCATTATCACTCATTTATTTTTTCACTATTCTCTTTCCGCACATCGTTTTTGTTACACGAACGTAAGATGATCAGTCTTACGCTTCAGGTACCAGCCCAAGAACCATGAAATATTTTAGTGTAAAAACACCTTTTCAAATAAATGTCATTAACTGGGCTTATAACCAGCCATTAACTGAGTCAAGTGATCACTATAGAAACGATGATATTGACCACTCTGTTTCGATTTGAATATCCGTATTTCTTCCATTCTTCCAACTGTTAAATAAGTTAAAGAGCTAAACCATCGTTGATATGGGGCGAAATAAATATTGGAAGTGGTTAATAAACCTTTTTTTGTGTACAGGTGGTTGAGAGATTCAATTTAGTGTGTGAAATAGATCCAGAATCAGGAAATCGAGTGAAGATAAGTTCGCTTCGTAGTGTAGCAGCTAGCACGTTTGCTTACCATGCTTAAGGTCCTGGATTCGATTTCTGGCAGAGGACGTGAAATACTGATTTTAAAGGTTGTTTAAACTGCAATATTTCGTTGCCCCTGGATTGGCATCAGAAACATAAAACTTCTCTGGATCATGTCTAGTCTGCCTAACTAGGTACAACCTGTTTTAAGGCAGACATTTTTATGTAAAAATAAACATTACCATTACTACCTACTAGTTAATTTACTATACTTGTTAATTTACTATACTAGATAATTACACTATGGCTGCATCATCTGCATGGCATGTGATGTTAATGACCTTATCTCCCTTAGTAGATTCACTACTTTTTTTATTCTTAAAAGCGTTTTTTTATGTGCATTTATTCTGCTTGTGTAAGAAAAGCTTTTTGGCGTATATATTGTTGTGCTATATTTAGTTATAAAGGTGCTAAACTTGCGTCGTTTCTTTGTTGTTCTCAATATGTGTTATTTTCTAAATGTTAATATTATTTATGTCCTGAATTGAGTTGTTGTAACTCCTGGGAATGTAATTCAACGTATTATAATTGTAAAATACTTTGTGTTAAATGATTTATAAATAAAAAATATAAAAAAACATTTATGTATTCTTTTAGATGGATTATCGAATCATCTGGTCTAATAAGTAATTTAAAAATTCGAATCTAGATGTTTACAGACATTTTCTAGAAGTTGTAACGATACGATAATATTCACACATCAGTTTAAACTCTTCATACTTTACAAAAATTAACGTTAAGATATTATATGGACAGTGCGTAAAGTGAACTTAAACCAGCCAAATAAAAACAGTACACGATATGGAAATATTCTTCGTCTATGTTTTAATTAGGACGATCCATCCAAGAGCGTTGTACAGCATTTGTCATCCGATTTCATTATTAAGCGTTAACGTCCTTTGTGTAATAAGCTGCTGGTCTTGCATAGTATAATGTAATGTTCTAAATAGAAAATGTTAACTTGCTTTCTGCGATCGAAGCTTTAGATTTCTGCCCAAATAATGTGGCGCTATGTGTTTCATCGGTCTGTGAACGTCCATTGATTAAAAACAGTCTGACTTATTTTACAAATCAAATTTAAAGTAACGTTTTTAAGCCAATTTTATACAATGAAGATTTAGGAGCGTTTTGCTTGTATCCTAAAAAAATATTGGAAAATAAAAATAAAATATTACAGTTGCATTCTTAGAACGAACGAAGTATATGAAACCATCTCACTTCAAGCGATTTCGGAACTCTTTAACTCCGCGAATTTCCCGTATTTTTCTCTCTGTCTAACTCACCTGGCAACACAACTCCCTACCAAATCGTGTATCCGTCTCAACTCCGCCTAAATTACTAAAACCCCATCCACCAAAATGCACCCCAGAGTAAAAAAAAACATCAAAAGCCCTTAAAACCGGGAGAGCGATAAAAAAATGAAATTCGTTGTAGCGACGTGCCTTTACTCGTCTGAAATTTGCACCCTTAACAGATTTTTAAATAATATAAATATAGCAAAGACGCAAACCGGAATTGAAATCAGATGTTTTGATCAAAAAACGACGAATTAGTTTTGCATGCTAGTAAAAATGTTTTATTGTAAATATTGTCTGCAACTATTTTTGGTTGTTTATTTCGTACTTTTTTTATGAGTGGTCTTTAATTGAATCGTGCTTTTTAATTTCGTGAAGATGAAATTTGTGAATATGTTTTTCGGTATAAAATTAACAGTGTTTTTAAGGTTTACGGTACAGCAGAGCAGTGCGTATTTAGTTTTGTACATTGTGGGTTCTGGGTTTGAATCCCTTGCCAACAATAATCTTTAAAAAGGGTTTTTTCGGTTTTCCTTGAGAGCTATTTTTTTTATACCGGGAGTTAATAAAAATGTATGATTTTTTGTTGATCACAAGAGAGGGGAGTATTTTTGAGAATGGAAAATGTACTGACAACATCAACAAACCATCACGCCGGTTTACCGTGGGGGTAGGCAGAGAGGACAGAACGCCACTTCTTTGTCTTTCCATATTCGATCTCCCTTCCACTGCAAATTTTGACCGCTTTTATCTAACACCAACTAAATAAATCTTTAAATAAACTTAACAATTAAATGTGAATAAAGTTTTTGAACTAGAATCATTAAAATGTATTCATCAGTTAGCCACTGATATCATTGTAGACAAAAAATTAAAACTTGAAAAAAAAAATGTATCAAACATGGATATAATACAAAAAGATCAGAACAATATCACATACAACATTTCAAAACAAGACAAAGACAATCGAGACATATATTTAATTATTTAAATATTTATTTGTTTGTTTATTTTTCCATCCATATATTATTTACATAGAAATATTAAACTTTAATATTAAATAGAATATTTGTCGAAACATTAAAATATTCAAAAATAACTCTTTGCAGACGATGCCTTAATATATATATCGGGAGAAAATTATAAAACAATTATGGACAGACTAAATCATGATCTCAATAATGTATCACTGTGGCTAAAAATTAATAAATTAAAATTAAATGTTAACAAAACTAAATATATGAATATAGGAAACCAAGGAATAGAAATTACACCATCAATTGTAATAGAAAATGAAAAACTTAATGAAGTCACTGAAATTAAATATTTAGGTGTAATGTTGGATTCAAAACTTACATTTCACCAAAACGCTAAGATGGTAATAAATAAGATTGCAAAAAAATATCAATTTTGGGAAGGATCAGAAGATTTATTGATAAGGACTCTTGCAAAACTTTTTACAAAGCAATTATTGAACCACACGTTAACTACTGTAGTAGCATTTTATTTTTATCAAACAAAGAAAACATAGATAAACTAACTGTATTACAAAATAAAGCCTTTGGAATCATTTTGAAAAAAAAACAGATACACGAGGTTAAAGTCGATGGTTAATGAAATGAAATTATTAACATATAAACAAATAATATTTTACAATACAATGATATTTGTTCATAAAATTATAAACTCTAATAAAAAACAGAATTTTGGAAAAAAAATGATCGGAACCAGCATGAACACGATCACAATACTAGAGAAAAGAACAAAATTAGACTTCCATTTAGGAAAAAGGCAAAGTTACAAAATTCAATTTTATTTAAAGCAATTAAAAAGTATTACGAAATGGGAAAAAATATTTATGAAGAAAAAAACATATCAAAATTTAAAATAATGGTCAAGACATATGTGATAAACAATTTATAAATTAAATATATTTACAATGTTATTATTAGAACACACATAACAATATGTATGATATGTGTGCCCTAATTTAAGATTTAAATTAAAATATATATATATATATAATTACAAAAATACACTTCAGAAAAATATATTTAAAAAAAATTAAAATATAACGTAAATTGGAAAAAAATACCCAAAAAGACTTCAGCGTCTGGGCGTGGGCCATTCCTTTTTTAATGATTAAAATAAATATAGCATATAAATATGGTATGACATGACCATGAAAAGAAAAGAAAAGAATAATAAAAGAAAAACCAAATTAATATATGTCCTACACTAATATACAAAGAAATTGACAATATTTGCGTATATACTGTTTATTTATCTAATAAAATAAATTAATAAACCGACCGATCGGCAGAATTGAGCGAGAAAAAGTAGAAGATAACTTGAGACGTCACACGCTAAGTAATTTCAGAAGTACAAAACTTTAAAAAACCACTGGACTTCCTCATTCTGTTATAATAAAATTATGTATTGGGCGTACTTATTAAATAATAATAAAACATAATAAAAAAGTTAGACATAATTTATATGAAACTTTTTGATTTTCTTGTTATATTAATCCTTTAAAATATTTTATTTGATTTTCGCATTTATTTTTAAATTGTTTTAAACTTCTTTTGAATGTGTTTGGTTAGGTTAGGTATATTTTTTTATTTCTAAATATTGGGTAATAGGATATATTTGGTTTTTAAAAATAATTCAACCAAATCCGTTAACTTTTTTTAGTTATGTAAAAGGAAATTTTGACGTATATGTTAACAAAATAAAATAAAATATAAAAAAATACTTTTCGAAAATTGAGATGATAAAAATTGTACTTACACAGTATTCGTTCGCTGTCATTTATTTTATTTATTTCCTTATTTTACAGAAACAAACACGTTTGTCGACACAATGACAAATTAACATAAAAAATATTCGGTTTAAAGACAGACCAGCGAAGTTTCTAAATAAAAATCATACATATTAAATTGTGGTACAACAAAAGAGTGTGTTTATGTGTGTAAATGTAGAGATGTGTTTGTGTGTATTTGTGTGGGAGTAAGTGTTCAGGTCTGCGTAAGTGTGAGCATCATAAAATAGCAAGTGGGATCGTGTCGCAGCCAGAAAGAATGAGTCTCAATTTATTTTTAAATAAAATATTTTTTTTAAACAAAATGTCACGTTAGGAAACCAGAATATGGCAATTGTATTGACTTGAATTGAATTGAAGTAAAATTTTCTGCGCTCTGTCTAATTCTAAAATAAGTGACTGCATAAGACTGTTGGGTCGGCGGTCGCCCAGTATTAAATTTACACGTCCGCGCATGCGCAAATTGAGATCTTTAGTAGCGCTGTGGAAGCAGTTCTAGCAAACCAATCCACATTTATTTTTAATATATTGTGTTTGTGATAAATTTATTCAGGCGGTTTGGATATCATATCATAAAATGTGTTTAAAACCCCTTCACACCTGAATAAATTCAAGTACATATAAATAATATTTTGTATTCAGTTAAAAACACTGACGGAATTTTAGTTTTGTATGCTTTATAGAGAAACAGTAAGTTTACTTTTGTATGACTAATTCTTTATCCTTAGTTTCTCCACTGCTGGATGACGGCCTCTTCCAAACGTCTCCATTTTCTCCCGATCACCCGCTTTCATCATCCACGTTTTACCGGCAATGGAGGGGAGGTCGTCGACCCATATTTTCTGTGGCCTTCCGACACTTCTTTTGTTTGCCCATGGTCTCCACTTTATTATTCTGGGCGTCCACCTGCCATCATTTTGCCTCGCCAAGTGTCCAGTCTACTGCCATTTTAATGTTGCTGCAGGATCATGATATCCACGACTCCGGCTCGGCACCTTATCTCTTCATTTTTTATTCTGTCTCTTAGACATACACCGAGCATCTGTCTTTCCATGGATCGTTGCGTGCATTTTAATTTCTGGGTACTTTTCTGTGTTATAGACACAGTTTCTAGTCCGTATGTCATCACTGGCATAATACTTGTCTTTATAGGCATAGAGGGACTTGTTTATTTTCAAAAATATATTTTAGTTTGCCAAAAGAAGCCTAACTAAGTCCTTTTTTTCTTGGTAATTCCACTGTCTGGTTATCTTTACCAAGTTTGACTTTGTATCCTAGATATATTTATTCATCAACCACTTCGATTTTATAACTGTTAATGTTTACTATTATTTTGTTGATTTTAATGATACCACTATTTTGTATATTTGATTATGTCTGATTCTTAATTTGTATAATTTATATTTTAAAAATTATTTCTGATTATATTTTTTGCATTGTATTCTTTGGAATTTGATTATTTAATACATTTACCTTTTTTCTAGATTGTGATTCTATGTCATTATAATTTGATCTAATTAATTTTACTATGTATTTTTATTGTTATTTATTGTGACTTGACACGGGCATAGCCTAAAAAGCCTTAATAAGTTCATAAATATTTAATTTTGTAATTTTAAATGAATAAATAAATAAAATGAAAATGTCTATCCTCGTTGGACTGATAATCTTTGCTTTGTGAATATCGATTTCCAAACAAATCATTTTTGAAGCCTCGTGTAGTTCAATATATGACTGCGCTAGTTAAAATAAATAAATAAAATTTAAACTCGGTCTGACAGGGATACATTTTATGGTTTTAGTTTTAAAATTATAGGCAAGTCCTTACATAAATAATTAAGGATGTACAAACAAGTCACATAAATTAGATTTAATAATATGTATTAATGTTGTTCAAATAATATTATAATATAATTATTTACCACGCAAACCAAGGTGAAAAGTGGTAAGGGGATGCGAAGGAAGGGAGAACGCTGTTTGTAAAAGTTACTCATAGATGGCAGTAAAGGTAAAGGCGGAGTAAAGCTTCGTGGCTTGAATTTTCTTTAAAACCTTTATTTTAAAATTGGTATTTTTTTAAATAACTAACCATAGATAAACATTTGTTTAAATCTAACGTCTAGGGGACTTTTATAATACTGAGTTGCTCATAAAATAGAGAATAAAGTTAACAAACCATAATATACAATGTTTTGATTTTGTTCCAATAATATTGATAATCAAATTTCTAACCAAGCATTTTCCTGTACACTTTTCAATATAATTACAAGTTTTATTTTTTTTTAAATATACTTACGCACCCACACACATGCACCCTCTCCCTCATTCGATCACACATACACACATTAACATTCACCATTCTGCCCAGAATTTGAACATCTACATCTCTTTGATCTTTCATCTGTTAATGTTTGGTTAAAGAAATTTTTTATGGCTTCAGTATTGTTGAATTATTTCACCTACTTTTATAACTGTAAATTCTTCCAAATGGATAATGAATCGCTCAGAACTGTTTATCTCTTATGAACTTCAGGGTGGCGTGGAAGAATGAAATAGACAGGTCTATTTAATACGGCATGACAAGTATACGCTGTCCGTGAATTTTTGGTATAAAACGGTGGCACCTGTCTATTCATTCTTCCACGCACCCTGAAGTTCATAAGAGATAACAGTTCTGAGCGATCCCATATTGAATTTACAATTTTGAACAAATGTAGGTGAAATAATTCAATTGCACGAATCTCGCCCGCATAAAAAAAGGTTTCAGCTCTTTAACTTCACAAACATTAACAGATGAAAGATCAAAGAGATGTAGATGTTCAAATATGGGCAGAATGGTGAATGTTACACGGTGTGTAAAGTGGCCACTTAAACCACAATAGTTAAATGTGTGAGCTGTACTAATAATATAATGTTGCTTTCTTTTTATTCTCTTTTTTTTTATCTCTTACTATTATATATGTATATATATCTGTGTGGATTTAAATACGAGTATGTAATATTTTGTATGTATTTTATATATATTTTTTAGACACTATAAGTATCATATCCATTGAAATTAAAATGCAGTATAATTAGACCAATATACAAAGGAGGTGATCATTCATTATTAGGAAATTATAGACCTATTAGTATTCTACCTGCTCTTGAAAAGATCTTTGAAAAATATGTATTATTAAAATTAACAAAATATCTCGAACTTTTTGGAATAATTGATATTAACCAACACGGTTTTCAAAAAAAGAAGAGTACTGAAACTCTTCTCCAAAGTTTTGCTAATTATGTTAATAATGAACTAAATAATAGAAAACATGTATTAATATTATTTATTGATTTTTCTAAGGCTTTTGATACTATAGATCATTGTAAACTATTAAAATGTTTAAATATAATCGGAATAAGAGGACCATTACTTAACCTCTTCAAAAACTACCTAACTAATAGAACAATGTCCGTAAGTATCGATAGTGCACAAAGCAGTAATAGAAATATCAAAGCAGGTGTCCCCCAGGGTTCCATATTAGGACCCATATTGTATATAATATATGTATCATTCATTAAAAATATTTTTTCACATGTTAAACACTTTGTTTATGCAGACGATACTGCTCTAGTTGTTTCGCATAGGGATATTAATAAATGTACTGAAATGTTGCAGGATGACTTTAATATTTTACAAATTTGGTGTCATGATGCGGGTCTTTTAATAAATGCCAAAAAAAGTCAATTAATGCATGTTAGATCGCCACACGCCAAAACAAATATGTTACCTATTGTAAAAACTCATAATTTTGAATGCCTTCATAACTCTACCTTTGATAGAGCTTGCTTATGCGATAAATTAAAAATTGTGAATGAATATGTTTATTTAGGTTTAACTATTGATAACTTTTTTAAGTGGAATATTCATGTTATGAAAACATGCAAACGGTTAAGATCTGTAGTTAGTCAACTACACAAATTAAAGTTTTTAGTTCCTCTCTCCACACTAAGATTAGTATATTTGTCTCTGGGAGAATCTATAATAAGATACGGGATCACTGCTTGGGACATTCTTGTTCAACAAACATTAAATATGTACAAAATGTTCAAAATGCACTTGTCAAATTGATTGCACCCAATTATGTATACAATCAGAGGAATAATACCCCATTTATGTATGATAAATTAAATGTTTTACCAGTTAAGGGTATTTTATGGAGCAAAATTGTTATCCAACAGATGTTCAGCTCGATATATAAAAATAAATAAGAACACAGCTATCTAACAAGATTTACATCTGTTGATGGCCTAGTAGTACCAAAATTTAAAAATAAATATGGACAACGTACGTTGGATTATATTGTTCCAAAAGTATTTAATTTGTTGCCACTTGACATGAAAACATGTCATAGTAAAAATAAAATTAAGTTTCTATTACGTAAGTGGTTAGTAGATAAAACGTTCCTATATTGATTTATTATTTATGTAATATTTATGTAATACATTTTTTAAATTTTTTAATATTTTTTACTTATTATTATTTTTTTTACATATATACATTTTTTGAAAAAAAAAAATAATTTTATCCCTCATTAATTACATTTTTGTTATTTTCTTGGGTTAACCTTTTCTTTTCTTTTATTACTTTCTTACTTTCTTATTTCATTTACAAATGTAAAATGTTAGATCTTAATTTTAATATGTACTTTTAATTTTCTTACTAATTTTTTTTTTATTTATTTTTTTTTTTTTTTTTTTTCTGTAGATATGAATTGAAATTCTAGATTTACTTTACCTTGTTTAATTTATTTTTTATCTTGTTTTGATTACATTTATGAGCACACACTATTTATATATGTGTCTATTATTATTTTTTTCTTATATTTAAAATATATTTAAGTGAATTACTATTCTTTAATTTTAATTGTATTATTTTACTCTATTTTCTTACTTAAAAAAAAAATAAAAATCTTTAAACTAAATAGTTTAAAAATTTATGTTTATTATTTTATACGTATACAGTATTATGTCTGTACTCTTCTTATTTGATTATTAATTAAAACTAATGTCTGAGCACCCGATGATAAACTATTATTGAATAGTTTATCGGGACAAAATATATCTTAATACTTTGTTTTCTTTATAATGTATTATAATGTAATAATATGTATATTTTTTTATTGAATAAAGATATGTTAAATCATGTAAATGAATGCCTCGACGCAGGTTGTGCCCAGAGACGTATTCATATTTTCAAAAAAAAAAATTATGTACAACGTGAAATAAAAAAAAAAAAAAAAAAAAAAACAGCTAACGACAGGTCATAAGCCCTGCAGATGCCTAGACTTCTATAAAATGTTTTTAATCTCTGTTGTAATATGTTTAAAATCCGAACCTTTCACATCCGAAACCACGATGATTAGTATGAGCAAGAAGACATATTGGCACATTAAAATATTTTTTTAGAACGAATAAAATTTAAAAAAAAAAATATTGAAAAAACAAATGGTTGCTAACTTCTGCCGGAGAGAAACGAGGAGGGGGGAGGGGGAAGTCTGACACACCGTTAACCACGCGGCCGCACCCCCCTCGCTCCTCCCCTGCAGAAATAAGAAACCATTTGTTATTTTTTATTTTTACATATTATCTTCGTTCTAAATATTTTTTAAAATATGGGAATATGTCTTCTTGTTCATTCTGATCATCGTGGTATCGGATGTGGCAGGGTTTAAAGAACACCTGTATAGCTTGAGATTTTTTTTTGACTCTTTCAGAGAATTTTGGTGACAATTGTAATAAGGAGAGAAGAATTGTATATATCCGCTTGGAGATGACAACAATCGTCAGAAGTTGTCACCTTTAAGAAATGTTTTACTTTGACACACTGCGACCCTACTGACAGATAGAACCCCGCATTTTTTAAAAGAAAAATATTTTTTTAAAATTTGTACAATGAGTAAAGTTATTTCAATAAAATGACCCCTTTTATTAATGAGCCCTTTAGTTTAATCTAATATGAATGGCAAATATTGGATATTAAGATATTTTGTATGCCTAAAGCCCTTTGACGTTTTACCTGCATGCTTCATATTGAACAACTTATGTCTATGCGTCTGTATTATTTTGGAACACGGCAACATTTGTCGTTTCAGGAATTCCAATTACAACGCTTTAGCCTTGCATTTTTGAAAATTATGTTCACCGCGCCTGCGGCAACGGCCATGGACATCCGAAAAAAAGACTTAACATACCGAGAAAATAATTTACGACGTAGAATAAAAATTTAGGCAAATAAATGTTTGTCGCAAGAGGCAAACTTACCAGTTCACAATTAAGTCTTGGTCCCGACTCTGATGTATGGGAGCGAAGTATGGACAGACAAATCAGGGATGAAAGCAGGCTGAATGTTGTCGAAATACGATCTCTCAAGCGAACGTGTGGTGAAACTATGTACGATAGAAAAACAGAATTTTGGAAAAAAATTGATCGGAACCAGCATGAACACGATCACAATACTAGAGAAAAGAACAAAATTAGACTTCCATTTAGGAAAAAGGCAAAGTCACAAAATTCCATTTTATTTAAAGCAATTAAAAAGTATTACGAAATGGAAAAAAATATTTATGAAGAAAAAAACATATCAAAATTTAAAATAATGGTCAAGACATATGTGATAAACAATTTATAAATTAAATATATTTTCAATGTTATTATTAGAACACACATAACAATATGTATGATATGTGTGCCCTACTTTAAGATTTAAATAAATAAATAGATGCACAAAAGTCGAGATTCAGACATTAAGGCTGAGATAAGCACTGTCGTCAAAATCAAGAAAGTAGCTTTGCGTAAGTTTGGACATGTAGAGTGAATGGACGGCGAACGAACGGCTAAGAATATTTACAATGCAAATGTTGATAGATGCAGAAATAGAGGACGACCGAGAAAGACATGGCATGACCAAATCCAACAAATACTTGATGGACATGATAAAAGTTGGAATAATTGTGCGCTTGCATGAGAAGATGTATGAATGTAGAGGAAGTGAGATCTGTAGGCAAAGATAGAGTGATGTGGCATTCTATTCTTTTTGCTTACCCTTATTTATTTGACACTTTAAATACATATACAATATATATACATAAGGGCGGGCATATTGCCTTAAGGCGATTTCTTCCTACCTACCCAAACCGTTCAGTTTGAGAAAATTATAAAAACATGGACAAATTGAATCTTACAATTTTATATAAAAATTGAAAACAAAGATTAACAAAATAAAAATATATACAACAAATTTAATTTTTACTGTGAAGAGAGGAGAGGGGATGGGAAGGAAAGAAGAAGGATAAAGAAACAATTTAAATATTTAGATAGTGACATTTTAATCTTGACTTAAATGTAAATAAAGAATAGACGTCTCTAACATTAGTGGGTGGATTATTCCACAATCGAGCGGCTACTACTGTGAAAGAGGAGGCAAGAAAATTAAAGCGATGACAGGGTATTAAAAGGGTTCTCTTGTTACTAGAACGAAGAGATAGTCCGTGTTGTGAAAGAGGTTGGATGAGCTCTCTCAGATAAACAGGCGAAGTGGGATTATTTAAAATATTGTGAAGAAGTGATAGAATGTTAATGTTTCTTATTTGTACTTTTATGTTTCTTGTTTGTACTTTTTAATTTGGACAAACTCAAAATATTGTTAATAAATTACCTGGTCCATGAAGAAGTATAGAAATTGAAAAAATAATATTTTCAGGCGTTGCCTAGTATGTAGGTGAAATAATTCAATTAGATGAATCTCACCCGCATAAATAAAGGTTTCAGCTCTTTATTTCCACAAACATCAACAGATGAAAGAATTGAAGGAATATAGATGTTCAAATATAGGCAGAATGATGAATGTTACACAGTGTGTAAAGTGGCCACTTAAACCAGCCATTGACAGGTCATAAGCCCTGTAGATGCCTAGACTTCTATATTACCTTTTCTTAAATGTTCTTCATCTCTGTTGTAATATGTTAATTAATTTTTATTCTATTTTTTGTTTGGTTTTGGTTAGACTGTAAGAAATTGCTAGGGGCAATAAGTCCGCCATTGAACTATGTTTACCTTTGTTTTTATTTTTGTATGTATGACATTGTATATTAAGGTTTTATTATTAATATTGTTATGATAATGAATTCCGCAAGGGTAGTCCCCTATATGTTATTTAGTCAGTGATTTGCATAGCATTTGTGGTATGCAGGTTGCAGCTTGCAGGCGCAAATTACTCCACAGTACCCTCGTGCAGTTTTAATGTCATTTTAAACGCAGTTTTTATGCATTGATGGTTTTAATGGACGAAATATGAATCTGGGCCACGTTTTCAACTCGGCGGCTGCTCTCAGGTAAAAATTCTGAACAAGGCAAGGTTGGCGCGTTCAGCTACTATTCTTGAGATACAGAAATGTTTTAAAACAATATTTCACTATTCTTGGACTGGCACCTGAAGCGTAGGACTGACCGCCTTTACTTTATGTATTGGATGACTGAAATACGTGTTTATATATTTGACAGTTTCATCCCTAAGGGGTCATTAAGATTGGAAAATTACAACAGGGGTGGAGAAGGGAATATCGAAGTCTAGGCATTTACAGGGCTTATGACCTGTCATTGGCTGGTTCAAGTGGTCATTTTACACACTGTGTAACATTCACTATTTTACCCATGTTTGAACGTCCGTATTTCTTCAATTCTTTCATCTGTTGATTTAAGTGAAGTAGTGCGTAGATATTCTTTCTTTTTTCGCTTATGTTTTGTATTTATTTATTGTCACATTTCATTTTTATATCATTTACATAATTAATGAAAACTTAACTGTTCTTTTTATGTTTAAAATAATCTGTTTTTAATACTTATAACGTATGACTGTACATTTTCTAAATAAAAAAAAAATATTTAGATATATGTTTGTGTACCGTGATGTATGCTTCCCCTTGTTACATATCGATTAGCCACTCGAAACTTGAAGGTGGAGGGTCGGCAGTGTATCTTCGTAATCGATCTAGAGAATTTATCTTTAACTATATCGTCATGATGAAGGTATGACGTCCTTAGATTCCTATCATAACCGCGTCAAAAAATATACAGAATGCATGTATTCTGAAGTCGTTATAGTTTATTGAGAAACGAATTACAATAGGGATGAAGAATACCTTAAATAAGGTAATATGGAAGTCTAAGCATTTACAGGGCTTGTGACTTGTCATTGGCTGGTTTAAATGGCCACTTTACACACTGTGTAACATTCACCATTTTGCCTATGTTTGAACATCCATATTTCTTTAATTCTTCCACTTGTTGATTTGAGTGAAGTTAAAGAGCTGATGATACCTTAATTGTTGTGAAGAGATTCATCTGAATAAATTATTTCACATACTGGGCAACGCCTAAAAAAATTTTCGATTTTCAAACTTCTTCTTGGACCAGTTGGTTTCAATACAATATTTGAGTTTGTCCAAATGTTTGAAGACAAAAGACAGGATTTCACCCCCTCGGGAGTCATTATGATTAACAAATTACAACAGGGATGAAGAATACCTTAAATAAGGGAATATGGAAGAATAGGCATTTACAGGGCTTGTGACCTGTCATTGGCTGGTTTAAGTGGCCACATTACACATTGTCTTATATTTACCTTTCTGTCTATTTTTTACACATTTCCTCAACTCTTGACGAATAGACGGCGAAAGAACAGCCAAAAAGATTTACTTTTAAATTGTCATTGGCTGGTTAAAAGGGGCACTTTCCACACTGTGTAGCGTTCACCATTCTGCCCATGTTTGAACATCCACATTTCCTCAACTCTTCCATCTGTTTACTTTGAGAAGTAAAAGAGCTGAAACCTTTATCATGTGGGTGAGATTCCACCTACTAGGCAACGCCCGTAAACAATTTTTCAATTTTAATACTTCTTAGACCGGTTGGTTTAATTAATAATATTTTAAGTTTGTCCAAATGTTTGAGGACAGGCTGAATTTCCTCCCCGGGGGCGGTCAATCTTGTCGCGTTTTTGTGAAGGCGTATTTTTGTGACAATTTAATTTTTTAAATTTCGGTTTAAGTGGCTACTTTACGCCTTTATTTTGCCTATGTTTGAACATCCATATTAGTTTAGTAGTTTACAGTTTAAATAGGGCATGGAGACATCAGCGTAAATATATAAAAGATGGAATGATGATATTTTATATTTACAATGTTTTGAGTATGTCCAAATGCTTGCAAACTGGCTGGATTACCTCCATAGGGAGTTATTCATATTTCAATTTGATGCAGCAAAGAGGGAAAACATTTTTGAGAAGGGCATAGGCAGAATGGTGAATGTTACACAGTGTGTAAAGTAGCCACTTAAACCAGCCAATAACTGGTCATATATTTATTTATTTATACTTTTACATTGTTTGTATTATTTTTTTATAAAGAATCATGTTCCCTCACTGGGGTGTCCTGTGCCGAGGGAAACATTTTATAAAATGTGAAACATGCCTAAGATTAGCTTTTTAACAAAGTTAACAAAATAATAACAGCTTGCCCACCACATACCGCATCTGAGGACATAAGTCTCCTTGGCGGTGCCCACATACACGGAAAATTTTCTCGTTGTCAAACAAGAAATGCTGCCCGAAGGAGCTCTCTGAAATCTGGTAGCCTTAGCATCTTTGTGCTGAAAGATAGTAATCCAGAAGTACATAATATGTACTTCATTGGATTGAGAAGAGAGGGAAGTGAATTCTTCACTGACTGGGTTTAAATTGATTGGACATGATCAATTTGCCGAAATGATTACAAAACAAAATAGCAAAAATAAAAAAAACGTAATTAAACCAATTTACCTTATTATAATTAACATAATGACCAATAAAAAATATTAATATTCATAAAAAACATAATAAATTTTTATAGACCAATAGAACAAATTTCACAAACAGAATACACATTTTACCTATTTGGCTTGATCCACTCATCGATCCGTGCGCAACCCACCTCCACTATCCATTTCTTAATAGCAATTTTATATTTTGAGAACTTACTAATTGTCCTTATGGATAATCTAATAAACGTATCCAAATATACAAAAACAATTTCTTAAAACTATACTAATTGTCCTTATGGATAATCTAATAAACGTATCCAAATATACAAAAACAATTTCTTAAAACTATACTAATTGTCCTTATGGATAATCTAATAAACGTTTCCAAATATACAAAAACAATTTCTTAAAACTATACTAATTGTCCTTATGGATAATCTAATAAACGTATCCAAATATACAAAAACAATTTCTTAAAACTATACTAATTGTCCTTATGGATAATCTAATAAACGTATCCAAATATACAAAAACAATTTCTTAAAACTATACTAATTGTCCTTATGGATAATCTAATAAACGTATCCAAATATACAAAAACAATTTCTTAAAACTATACTAATTGTCCTTATGGATAATCTAATAAACGTATCCAAATATACAAAAACAATTTCTTAAAACTATACTAATTGTCCTTATGGATAATCTAATAAACGTTTCCAAATATACAAAAACAATTTCTTAAAACTATACTAATTGTCCTTATGGATAATCTAATAAACGTATCCAAATATACAAAAACAATTCCTTAAAACTATAGGAACATAACAAACATAACTTAGATATGATAGATTGTACATTTTACATTTTTTTTACATTTACATTTTTTTTTGCACCACAACAGGCCAGGAGGCCTAATTACAGTGGCTAATTACATCACAGTGCACCCAGGCTTGAGAAAAATCACATTTTAATTTTTGTGTTCTCACCGGGAATCGAACCCGGAACCTTCCGTGCGTGAGTCAAGCGTCTTGACCACTACACCACGGAGGCCGCCACACTTTAACCGAGTAGCCGATATGTCTTGTAACCGCCCAGGCTTCCACATTCCCTTCTCAGAAATGTTTTCCCTCTCTGTTGCAACTGATGTAGACACGAATTGATTATGATTTTTGCTACTCGTGAGGTATTAACGTAATTTTATTTATTTTTTAGTGTGTAATATGCAAGTAAAAGAATGTGCAGTTTGGTTGTATGTTTGTCTAGTAGAAAAATGTATGGATGAGAATTTGTCCATTTGTAGAAGTTTTTCGCATTTTTTCCCCAGAACATTACGTACGATGATGGATTGACTTTTTCCACCGGTGACCACACACAACCCCGATAATGCACTGCTTACAAAATTTAATAATATTTTATTTTATTAAAATGTCACAACAGAGATGAAGAAAATTTTAGGAAAGGGAATACAGAAGTCTAGGCATTTTGCTTTTTATTATTTTTATTTATTTATAAAAATCTACAGTCATATACACAATACTACGGATAAAATATCGGGGGTTAAGGGTCATAAGGGCGAAACTACAAAAACACAGTTTTGAGATAAATGATAAAACAGTTTTCAAAAATAATACTGTCTTTTAAGGGTAACAAATAAAGAAAATAAAAAATACAGTTAATAGAGCATAAAATGTTTTAGAGACAAAAATATGAAACGACGCTTTCGTCTATATGACCCTAACTTGCGCTTACATTAGTAAATTAACAAAATGATGTAAAAGGTGTTTTATTCTTCTGACTTTAAACAAAACGCTTCATTTGTAGTTTCACACAAATTTATCTAGGTAACTACTTATCGGATGAGTTTCATCTTTTTGTCACTAACAGGATATTTTGTTTGGATATCAAATTAGTACTTAACACAAAACAGCATTTTTTGTAGTTTCGCCCTTATGACCCTAAGCCCCCGATATAATAGATACTTTTCATACTACACTAAAAATGATTTCAAACTCATAAAAAACAAAGCGCAATTAACATATTACAACAGAGATGAAGAACATTTGAGAGGAGGTAATATAGAAGTCTGGGCATCGACAGGGCTTATGACCTGTTAAAGGCTGGTTTAAGTGGCCACTTTACACACTGTGTAACATTCACCATTCTGCCCATATTCGAACATCTATATTCCTTTCATTATTTTTATCTGTTGATGTTTGCACAACACATCCTGTGGCACTGCGTGCTATTAGATGATGCCAGAGATGAGATGCTGAATGGTCTGACAGGGGTCCTGCGACCAGCGTGGAATGTGGATCTGATGGCCAACAGTACGAATTTTGCACTCTGTCGTCAGTTTGTCCGGACTTGGGTATCGCGTTGGGAGCTCTTCAGATGCGCGGACGCCCAGGTGGGTAAAATATAGTGGGACAGGCAACTGTTCCTGTGGGATGCTCATTCAGTTGGGACTGTGCTTCCTTCCGGGTGGAACGCACACGTTCTTTTGTTCTGTCCTCCCCTTACGGGGGTGGTATTCGGATCCTCTGCCTCTGACCACCCAGGGAGTCCTTCTTTATCCAAAGTCGTTATCTTATTGTAAATATCCATGATTTTACTTAGGTTTTGTGTAAGTTATGTTTGTTATGTTACAATAGTTTTAAGAAATTGTTTTTGTATATTTGGATACGTTTATTTATGTAAATTGTTTGTGAACAATTTTTTTTAATAAAAAAAACTGCGGGCATTGAGGGGATCCTGAGAGGTGGGGACGACGTGTTGGCCTCGGTTCATACGTCCTCCTCCCCCCTCTTTAATCTGCATAGAGTTTGTATTTCTTAGAAATATTTATAACAACTTTCCTCTATGCGCAGCTCACAGAGAGTCCCCCAGGACCCTATAACAGCTGCGGGTGGATGGTGGGCTTAAGGATCTCCCCTCAATGTTGATGTTTGTGAAGTTAAGAGCTAAACAGCTCCCCAGGAAGTTGAATCCAGTCTTTATCTACAAAGATTTGGACAAACTTAAAATATCGTTAATAAACGTAATGTTTACGTGTTACAACAAATTTAAAGGACTTTATACAGAAGGGAATAAAGGGGTCTTCAGTACCTCTTTTTCTTTTTACATCCTTTGGAGAACATTATCGTTTTAGACTCTATCCACCCAGGAGATTTTTAATGTTTATTTATTTATTTAAACGCCTTTTAGACATTTACATGTTTTATAGACATTTACATGTTTTACACACGTTTACACAAATAAAGAGAGACATGTATTTTACACAGAAGTAGCAAAAAAATAAATAATTTTTAGAAGAAAAAGAAAAATATCCAAAATATCATCTTTACATGTTAGTAAAAAAAAGAACACAAAATAAAAATGAATTAAAATGAATACAAAGACAACAAAATAAAATTCTTAAACTAACATACAACCTACCCTACCTGACCTCTACGACTGAACTGTACAAAAAAACACACCAGTTTGACATAAACTACTTGACTAAAATTGAGACCTTAAAAATTGTGCACAAAATAATACTGGGAAACATACAAGACGACGACATAATATTAGTCAAAAATGCTGACATACACAAATATAACACCAGACAACAACAACACTATCATATTGAAAAAGCAAAGACAAACACGGGACAGTCAAAAATACTACATAATGGACTTAAACACTACAACGACCTACCTTGAAAAATTTTACTGGAGACAAATTTAAAATCAATCTGAAAAAGCACATGATGACTGAATTAACTAGACTAGACGAGACATAAAATGACTAGACAATATTAAATTTCTAATGTAACCCTAACGGGTTTTTTAAAATTGTAAATAAATAAATTAAAAAAAGAAACGTAAGAAAAAAAAAATTATAATTACATACAAACCACCCTTGAACCTGTAGCAATTGCACAGAAATCTTTAATCCGAGTCATCTTAAAAAAAACATTTCGCTATCCAAGTGACTTGCTCTTCAAAGAATTCAGAGTACTGAATATTATTCAACAGTATATATTGAGAACGGTAGTGGTTACACACATAAAGAGAGACATTTACCCATGCGTCAACCACAACCATAATACAAGATACTCTAATAGGGATCTGATACTAAGTGAAGGGGTCAACACTGTTCTGGCATCGAGACAACACTATAACGTAGGCAAAAAGGTCCATAACCTTTTGCCAGAATCGTGGAAAGACGGGAGTGTTGTCAAGTTACGGAAGGTGTTGACCTCGCTCTTTCATGACATTGGTCGTAGGGAGTCAGAAAAGTTGATGCATGCCACGGATTGGAGAACCTTACTGGATGTCAAAAATAAAATATAAAAAATAAGGAATAATTTAAAAAATATATATTTGTAGATGACAACCATGAAGTTTCGCATAAATAAATTGTCTATGTTTTTATGAATGTATGTATGTGTATGCGCATGGGTGTATGTACGTGTGTGTGTATGTACATGTGTATATATGTGTATATTTATATATACATGTGTGTATATATGTGTATGTCTGTATGTATATGAATCAAAATGTGTATCCGAATAAGTTTATATTTTGCTTGTCTGTGCTCTATATTAATTTGTTAACTATTATAATATATAAAAATGTAATTGCCTAGCTTGGAACGGGGTATGTACCCTTGTTAGCTGGGCAAAGTGAATATGGAATTGTATTTTGATAAAGAGTGTGAATAAATAAATAAATAAAATAAATAAAATAAATAAAATAAATAAAATAAATAAAATAAATAAAATAAATAAAATAAATAAAATAAATAAAATAAATAAAATAAATAAAATAAATAAAATAAATAAAATAAATAAAATAAATAAAATAAATAAAATAAATAAAATAAATAAAATAAATAAAATAAATAAAATAAATAAAATAAATAAAATAAATAAAATAAATAAAATAAATAAAATAAATAAAATAAATAAAATAAATAAAATAAATAAAATAAATAAAATAAATAAAATAAATAAAATAAATAAAATAAATAAAATAAATAAAATAAATAAAATAAATAAAATAAATAAAATAAATAAAATAAATAAAATAAATAAAATAAATAAAATAAATAAAATAAATAAAATAAATAAAATAAATAAAATAAATAAAATAAATAAAATAAATAAAATAAATAATATAAATAAAATAAATAAAATAAATAAAATAAATAAAATAAATAAAATAAATAAAATAAATAAAATAAATAAAATAAATAAAATAAATAAAATAAATAAAATAAATAAAATAAATAAAATAAATAAAATAAATAAAATAAATAAAATAAATAAAATAAATAAAATAAATAAAATAAATAAAATAAATAAAATAAATAAAATAAATAAAATAAATAAAATAAATAAAATAAATAAATAAATATTAGTAGAAAATATATGGGGATACATAATAATACATACATATATTGCAGTGAAGAACAGGACTACATTTTTTCGTATAGGTTATATTAAAAAATTCTTAAAATTAGAAGAAGTGAGAAAAATACTTATTTAGAATACAGATATAAGTCAATAAACGGTAAACAGTTGAAATCAACATAGTATTATTTAGGTATTACAATTTAGAGAAAGCAAATTGATACACTGCCTTTTAAAATTCAACAGTGTTATATTAAATATATCTACGTCATTTGCGTATTCATTTGCAAATGAATGAATTCTCAATATTGGCGAGGGTGCACTGTAGTTTGTTGTAGATACATTTACATAGAATAGTTTATTAAATCGGGTAACCCGGCCCGGAACTCGCAAATTAATTAGTTGTAACAGTTCGGAACAATCAAATATTGAATTTAATATCCTCCTGTAGCACCACATTTCAAAGGCTTCAATCTTTTTTGGAGTGTTTCGGGTGAGTGTCCACGTTTCGACGCCGTAAAAAGGTACCGAGAAGACGTAACATCGAGCCATGCGCATTCGGAGGTCTAAATTAAAGTCTACTGCAAAGAAGGACACGCATCTTGAAAAAGCAGTCTATCGAGATCTCTATTCTGACATTGATCTCTTGCGAGTGATCCCATTTATCATTCAGCCAGCACCCTAAATATTTATATTGATAAACTTGCTCAATAACCTGCACTCCAACTAATAAACAAAATTTAAATATTATAAATAATCAATTAAACTTAATTTATTGTGTATGCAGACAATTGGTAGAATTCCATATTTAATTTGGTAATGTATCCAAAATAAAACAAGTTTATTGGATTGTAATTCTACTTTATTTTTTATAAAATATACAAAGGGTATATTGTGACGCGTTTCGTCTTGTTAGGACATTTTCAAACAAACTAACTTAAATATTTACAAAGTTTCCTTATATACTAAAAATAATTGCTATTTTATGTTTGTGGATTTCTATACAAGCCAAAATAAGTAGAGTAATTAAAATTCAATTAGGGTATACTGAGTATATTGGAGGAATATTTGGGTTATATTGGGAAAAAACCTTCCATTATTTAAAAACATTTGTAAGGGTATGACTTTAAAATTAATGTAATAATTATAAAAATATTGATTTCATTTATACAGGTATATTTTAAAAATTGTTGTTGAAATTCTACATTGGTGTTTTACACAGGTTTCATTCATGTTTAATGTCAACAATACATTCAGATTTTATAATATTATTTCATTTTAATTTAATTTATTGGGAACATTACAAGTTTTTATATATTTAGTAGGTATATAATAAAAAAATAAAGTAGAATTGCAATCCAATAAACTTGTTTTATTTTGGATACATTACCAAATTAATTAAAATTAAGTCAAAGCACTATTTTTAATATTTTCTTTATAAAGTCCAACTCTACCTTAAACGCAACTACCCCCTCGCCTATCATTATCGACACCCACTAATCTGTTCACTGTTTTTTTTATATATATAATGTATGTTTGGTTATTAAATAACGTGTTTTTACCAAAACTATTTGGTTGTGTCAATTAATAGAGTCGTTAAAAAAACAGAGCTATTTTCAACAATGTTTTAAATATGACCAAATGCTTGCAGACTGGCTGGATTTGCATACTCAAAACATTGTTGAATTAACTACCTAGTAAAAGAAGAAGTATGAACATTGGAAAATTGTTTTCAGGCGTTGCTAGTAGGTGAATTGGTTCAGCCGGATGAATCTCACACACGTGATAAAGGTTTCAGCTCTTTTACTTCACAAAAGTCAACAGATGGATGAATTGAGAAAATGTGGATGTTCAAACATAGGCAGAATGGTGAGTGTTACACAGTGTGTAAAGTGGCCCAGCCAATAACAGGTTATAAGCCGTGTAAATGCCTAGACTTACATATTTCTTTCTGAAGATGTTTTCCCTCTCTGTTGCAACAAATTTAAACAAAGTCGTTTTTAACCACTATTTTTTTATTTTTCACCGACCGGTTTCAAAGGAAACAAGCTTCTTTGTCAAGGTTTACGTAACTAATGAATTGATTCCTTTTTATTTTATTTCTATCATGTTCACTAAATACTACACGTGGACCAAATAAATCAAGTGGTTTTTTTTATTACACGAGTGGTAATTTGATATCATTATTTTCGAAGTAAGACAGGAGAGGACTAAAAGAAATATGGTTTATTTGGTTATTAATTATTGTTTTCTTATTATAAATCGCTTTTTTAATTTCTAAGATTTCTAAATTGTCTAATTTTAATATTTTATTTTCAACATGAAGTACTTTTAATCCAGTGTCTTTATTGAAGTTATGATTATTTTCTATCGGATGATTTGCGAATTCAGAAAAATTATTATTATTTAAGCATCTTAAGTGTTCTTTTACTCTATTATTAAAGTTTCTTTTAGTTTTTCCAATGTAGATTGAATCGCATCATTACAATGTAATTGGTATATTCCAGATTTATTATATTTATGGACTTTGTCTTTGTGATTTTTTGACAATGTTCCTATATTGTTAGTTGTGTAGAAATCCGGTTTAATGTTTGATGGTAGGGAATTTGATAATTGTTTTGAAAAAATGTTATTTATAAAAAGAATCCGCCTCCATTGTTTACGTGGGTTTGCTTTATTTACTGTGGGAGTCGAATATAAATATTTGTTTATAAGTTTGCGTTTTTGTTTTTGATTTAATATTTTATCAATTAAGTTCTCATTATAACCATTATTATTAGCAATCTGTTTTATTGTATGAAGTTTTTTTAAAAATTAGTATCATCTTTAACCTATGTATCATTGAATGGATTGCGAAATGTTTATGGGCAATTGGATGATTTGAAGAATTATGAATAATTGTGTCTGTACATGTTGGTTTACGGTATATATCGAAATCATTTTTTTTATTTTTATTTTTAGACAGGTCAGTCAAGAATGTTTAATTTTTCATCTTTTTCTATTTCTAAAGTTAATTTTATTTCTTTACGTAATGAATTTAGGAAATTTAGAAATGTCTGAAGTTCTCGATCCGACCCTGTAAATAAACAAAAAACATCGTCCAAAAAATGGCGCCATAATAAAATAAAAAGGAATCAATTCATTAGTTACGCTAACCTTGACAAAGAAGCTTGTTTGCTTGAAACCGGTCGGTGAAAAATAAAAAATTAGTTGTTAAAAACAAAGTTGTTTTATTTATTTTTTATTTATTTTCACTTCCCAAGTTTTTAATGATATTGGTAGTATCAAATTAATTTATTTCGCTTACGTTCGTAGTCTCCTTGAATATGCCTCCTCTGTGTGGTCTCCCCAGTATTCCATACACAAGATAAGGCTTGAAAATATTCAGAAAACATTTTTGAGACATCTCAATTGGAGATCCAGATTTACGGACCTTAACTATAAAACTTCTTGTCATAAACATAATATACTTAGTCTTGAGGATCGTCGTTTGTTATTAGATATGGGTATTTTACATGACATTCTTAATGGACGTCTTGATAGTCCTGTTCTGGTTTCTGAGTTGGCCCTTAACGTACCTGGCTACCGCACCCGTCACACGAATCTATCTCTTTTCCATGTACCCACAGTTCGCACCAACTATGCACAGAACTCTCCTCTGATTCGCTTGACGCGTAATTATAATTTATTTTTCAATAACATAGACATATTTAATTGCAGTAAATTCACTTTTAAAACCAAAATTAAAAAACTATTATTTGAAAAAAATTATGTTTCGTTATAAAAAAAATATATATTTATATTTTTACATTATAATTTTAAATTGTTTCTATTCACTCATATCAAATACACACTTACCCTGTCCTTAAACCTACCCTCACACCCATATACAATCACACACATATTCACATACTTACCAAAACCACACTCCACTTTTTTACACACGCATCCTCACACACAAAAAAAAACTCGCACACATGCACTTCTATAAATTATATTTAACTGAACTGGATTTTTATAATTGTATTTATGTGGAAAACTGATTTGGCTTTATTTTATGTTTTTTTTTTTTTATAATGTTGTGTATATTTTTTTGTATTGCTGTTGTTTTTCTTAATAAACAAAATAAAAATAAAAAAAAAAAAATGAATAACCACAAAGTTAGTGCTTCAAATATCAACTTAATATTTAACAAAGTCATTTTATTTATCTATCTAAAATAAAATAGTTGCTGCTTTCAATATTTCTATCACTTTTGACTTGAATTACGTTCATAGGCATGATAAATTTCAGCCTCGAAATTTTCGGAATATTTAAACAATAGTCACCCCATCGTCCCGTCAAAGAATGTTACTTACCTTTGTAGATGTATGGAGAACACAGAATGTTTTAATTAAAAATGTGTCTCTGAACTGACGGACGGGTGGGCACTCGGAATACAAGCGGCAGTTTGGGAAGCGCTCTATTCGTGAACCATTGCCACTCATTTATCTGCACAGTTTGAGGATAATGTGTCGGAGAACGTTAATTATCCTGTTCAGAAAACGAACAAAAATATTCAGCATCGTGTAGCGAATATCGGATATTCGTAGTTCGGTTATTCCGGGCAAATTATTCGGAAATTACTCGAATATTAAAAAATCGTGAGAAATAAAAGTTATTTGATCTATTTTCAAATAATAATATTTTTATTTTTATTTTTTTTATTTGACACTTTATATACATACACAATAAATATACATATAAGGGCGGGAATATTGCCTTAAGGCAATTTCTTCCTACCTACCCAAACCGTTCAGTTTGAGAAAATTATAAATACATAGACATATTGAATCTTACAATTTTATACAAAAATTAAAAGCAAAGATTAAGAAAAAAATATATACATAAAAAAAATTAACACTATAGTATGAAGAGAGAAGAGGCGATGGGAAGGAAAGAAGAAGGATTAAGAAACAATTTACTACTACTACTACTACTACTACCATCACGCCATTTCCCCGTAGGGGTAGGCAGAGAGAATGGACCGCCACACACGTCTATCCTGGCATACACTCCTAGCCTCTTCCACATTCATACATCTTGTCATACATGCCCTTCGGTTCTGTCTGCTTTTGACATGACCAGACTTAAGATTTTGGTTTATCTGATCATGCCACGTCTTCCTTGGTCGTCCTCGTCTAACGTTGCCGTTCATTTTTGCCATATATACTTGTTTTACCATTCTCTCGTCGTCCATTCGTTCTACGTGACCAAACCATCTCAGAGACCCTTTCTTAATCTTATCAATTATACTTGTCTCAGATTTACACTCTCGCCTGATTTCATCATTCGTAACCCTGTCATACATTGATTTCCCACACATTCGTCTAAGAGATCGCATTTCAACCGCGTTCACTCGGCTTTCATCCTTCCTCTGCCAGTTCCATGTTTCACTTCCATACATAAGTGTTGGGACTAAAACTCCGTTGTGCACTGCCAGTTTAGCTTCGATTGACATATTTTTATTAGAAATTACTGTGCTTAGTGCTCCGTTCATTTTGTTGCCCGCATTCACTCTTCTTTCAACATCTTTTTCTACTCTTCCATCTCTTGAAAACATGCTTCCCAGGTACACAAATTCTTCCACTTGCTCGAGACATTCGTTGTTTACATTTATTATGCAGTCAGTAACCTCACTATCCCTTTCAAATACCATCACTTTTGACTTACTTTCGTTCATCGCCAATTCGCTCTCCAGGCATACATCATACATTCTAGAGACTATTTGCTGCAAATCAGCCTTGCTGCTTGCTAACAGAACTGCATCGTCAGCATACAACAAGCAGCTTACTGAAAAATTATCCATTTTTGCTCCAATACCCATACATTCTATCTCTTTCATACAGTTGTCCATGTATAGATTAAACAACCATGGTGACATTACACATCCCTGTTTCACGCCTTTTGAGATCGCAAACCAAGATGTAAATCCCCCATTAACTCTTATACACGCTGAACTCTCCTCATAGAGAGACGATACTGCACGTATAAGTTTATTGTTTACTCCATACTTTTCCAACACGCCCCACAATTTCATTCTATCTACTTTATCATACGCTTTTTGCAAATCGACAAATGCGCAGAATAGTTTTTGACTTTTTGCCAAAAACTTCAAATATTTAGATAGTGACATTTCAATCTTGACTTGAATATAAATAGAGAAGGAGCGTCTCTAACATTAGTGGGTAGATTATTCCACAATCGAGCGGCTACTACTGTGAAAGAGGAGGCAAAAAAATTAGGGCTATGACAGGGTATTAAAAGGGTTCTCTCGTTACTAGAACGAAGAGATAGCCCGTGTTGTGAAAGAGGTTGAATGAGCTCTCTCAGATAAACAGGCGAAGTGGGATTATTTAAAATATTGTGAAGAAGTGATAGAATGAAAATGTTTCTTCTATGCCTGATACTGAGCCAGTGTAGTTGCGTGCGATACTCGGTTATGTGGTCAAATTTGCGAAGATTAAAGATATAACGAATACAAATATTCTGCAATCGTTCTAACTTATTAAACAATTCAGAGTTAGCATCTGGATAACATACATCCGCGTAGTCAAGGAGTGGAAGAAGTTAGTTCTGGACTAATGTTTGCTTAACATCAATTGGCAAGAAATTCTATAATCTTTTAAGTGAGTGCAAACTGCTATAAAGTTTACGACTAACTTCGTTAACCTGATCGTGCCACCCTAAATGCTTATGAATATAATATACCTAAGTTTTTGACTGAAGTCATGAATGGAATTTCTGTACCATCTATTTTGAAAAGAAGAAGTGTGAAATGTGTGTTTTTGTTGGATTTATGAGAAGTCCATGTTTTTTTGTCCATGAACAGATATGCTCGAGTGCAAGTGACATTACTCTATGTGTTTCAACAATGTCGACGGGCTCGAAACGAGTATACAATTGCAAATCATCGGCATATAAATGGTACGAACAGGGGAGGTTTTTTGTTATTGGATTGATAAAAAGGGAAAATAAAAGTGGAGAAAGTACCCCCCCTTGTGGCACACCGGCGGTAAGATCAATCCAGTCTGAAAAGACATCTGCCATTTCAACGCATTGACGACGGCCACGTAAATACGTTGAAAACCAATTTATCACGGATGAAGATAGATTTAAGGACTTAAGTCTAGCGAGAAGCAGGTCAAAATCAACAGAGTTAAAAGCACTACTAAATCAAGTAAGACCAAAAGCGTTAGACATGTATCATTCATTGCTTGTCTAATGTCGTCAGTTATTTTAACTAAGACGGTAGTAGCGCTGTGTCCAGCCCGAAAAGATTGCAGAGATCAAGTTGATTTTTTTAGATATAAATACAATAACTTTGTTATGAACCACTTTTTATTGCCACAACCGACTAGTTTCGACAACTGCACGTGGCCCTCTCCAGGGTTATATTTATTTTCAATATTTTGAGTTTTTCCAAATTTTTGCAGACAAGGACTGGATTCAACTCCCTGGGGAGCTGTTTATATTAACATATTACAAATGAGATGAAGAACATTTAAGATAAGTAAATGTAGAAGTCTAGGCATCTACAGGGCTTATGACCTGTCATTGGCTGTTTTAAGTGGCCACTCTACACACTGTGTAACATTCACCATTCTGCCCATATTGTTGATAAATCCACCTGATCCATGAAGTTTGAATAAAATTTATGTTAGTTTCACTTGATAACCCCCAGGAAGTTATAGCGTATCGTATAATTGATTTAGAGAGAGATAAATAAATAATTCGTAAAGTATTATTTATTTTGAAGTGTTTATATCCTAATATACTCGTATTACAACAGGGATAAAGAACATTTAAAAGTAATATAGAAGTCTAGGCATCTACAGAGCTTATGACCTGTCAATGGCTGGTTTAAGTGGCCCCTTTACACACTGTGTAACATTCACCATTCTGCCCATATTTGAACATTTATATTTCTTTAATTCTTTCATATGTTGATGTTTGTGAAGTTAAAGAGCTAAAACCTTTATTAATGCGGATGAGATTCATCTAATTAAATTGTTTCACCTACATACTAGGCAACCTGAAAATGTAGACATGAAAATAATAAAAAAAATAAAAAGTAAAATGGACCACTTTGAACGACGTCACTGGTTCGTATAAAACAACCAATAGTAAGAGAGTTACGAAAGATTTCCGGTTTGCTTACGGAACTGACAGAGAATAAGCGGAAGAGAACCTTCGACGTCACACGCGGAGTTATTTTAGAAATACGAAACTTTAAGAAATCGTAGCGCTCATAATACGATATGTAAATTTTTTTTGGGTTCATATAATAGTTAACAAAAAAAATAAATAAAAAAAACACCGAACTTCCTAATTCAGAAAAAAATATTGTCAATTATTTAAGTGTTACTCTAATATTAAAGTTTCTTACAGTTAAAATCAAAAAACCTTTTATAAAATAAAATATTTTTTTTAATGAAAAAGAGAAATACTTGAGGTACGAGTATTATTATTTACTAAAATATTTAAACTTTCAGATTATTTCCTAAAAGTCGTTAATAACTTGTGCTGAACAAATGGAAATCGAGTTGTGGTAGAGTTCCCACTCTACCATAACTCTCTTTGAACCTCCTCTCTTTGAACCTCCTCCTCTTTGAACCTGGGACCTTTGGCCCGTGAGTTCATAATACAACCACGGGACCACAACCCAGTTCAACCAGTTTTTTATTTTATTATAATGAAAAACCACCAAGTTAGTGCTTCAAATATAAATTTTATAAATGAAAATAAAAAATCTAATTTACATTTCGAAAGTTCGCTTTGTTGTACTTACATCTTGTTTAGAAAAATTTTGTGTGATTTTTCTCCCTTATTTCAGTTTTCTCAGTTTGTTTTGGGGTAGTTTTGTTGAATCGGTTGCTCGTCTGTTGCGCACGAGAAAACCGAACTGCCAGGAATGCACCCCTCGGCTGTGTACAAGTGTTCGCGCCAGAACTAATAATGGGCATCTTGGGCAATGTCCAACATTGACCAGTGCGGGCAATGTTGCCCTAGCGTCCCCTACGCGAGGGCACACCGCCCCTACAATATAAACTTCAAATAGTCGGGGAAAACAAAGATCGTCAAAATAATTAAATAAACTTAAATTACAATATCCTAACTCAGATAAGATAATCAGTCTTACGCTTTAGGTACCAGTCCGGTTACATTGAGGGGATCAAAAATTGATTTGTTTATTCTCAATAATAATTACATCCATAGGAGGCGATAATTATTGGAGTGTTTTTATCAAAATGCGAAATGAAATTGAAAAAAAACTTTTTTCACTTAAACATCGCAAAGAGACAATACAATATTACTTGTTGAAAAATGTAGCGTGGGTTACATCCAGAAAGATTTGGCCCTTCAGGACTCGTATAATCAGCCCTTCGGACCTCGTTTCATCAGCCCAAC